>NC_087398.1:18922500-18945000 GCF_031307605.1 Tribolium castaneum
GAGTCGTCTTTAGTCGTCATATTAATAACAATAACATTAATAATAATAATACTAATAGTACTAAATTTGCTTATATGCAAACGCTTAATTAACGTAACATTTTTTTGGTTTCTTGCTTATATCTCGAAATCAGTTACTCCTATCAATTTTTATCTTTTTTTCAAAATTAAAGCTAATAAAATTTCCTACAAAATAGTTATTTGCATTTTTTTGTAGGACCAACCATAAGCGAGTTATAGAGTTGGATATAAATAATATTTAACAAAAATTTGCTTTAAAATAAAATGTTTGAAAAACTGAAATTAAACTAATTTAATTGTGTCTAACACTTTAGTAGAGGAAAAAGAAGAAGACATAAAAGTCACTAAAAGTTTCAAAGTTGACTTTAATCGTCATATTAATAACAATAACATTAATAATAATAATACTAATAGTACTAAATTTGCTTATATGCAAACGCTTAATTAAGGTAACAGTGTTTTGGTTTCTTGCTTATATCTCGAAAACAATTACTCCTATCAATTTTTACCTTTTTACTAAAATTCAAGTTGATAAAATTTCCTACAAAATAGCTATTTGCATTTTTCTTGTAGGACCAACCATAAGCGAGTTATAGAGTTGGATATAAATAATATTTAACAAAAATTTGCTTTAAAATAAAATGTTTGAAAAACTGAAATTAAACTAATTTAATTGTGTCTAACACTTTAGTAGAGGAAAAAGAAGAAGACATAAAAGTCACTAAAAGTTTCAAAGTTGACTTTAATCGTCATATTAATAACAATAACATTAATAATAATAATACTAATAGTACTAAATTTGTTTATATGCAAACGCTTAATTAAGGTAACAGTGTTTTGGTTTCTTGCTCATATCTCAAAACAGTTACTCCTATCAATTTTTATCTTTTCACCAAAATTCAAGCTGATAAAATTTCCTACAAAATAGTTATTTGCATTTTTTATGTAGGACTAACCATAAGCGAGATATAAGATTGAAAATAATTAATATTTAAAAAAGAAGTGCTTTAACAGAAAATGTCTTGTGATTTAAAATACACTTAATTTATTAGGTCCAATACTTTATTAAAAAAAAAAGGGGGTGACATATAAGTCACTGAAGTCTTCAGAGTCGATTTTAAATGCTGCATTTTCGTCTTCGTCTCAAACATTGAAAACTGATTTACATTTTTGTTCTGAAACGGTAACAGTTTGTACTTTGGTTTTTTGCTTATATCTCGAAAACAGTTACTCCTATCAATTTTTATCTTTCTTTCAAAATTAAAGCTGATAACATTTCCTACAAAATAGTTATTTGCATTTTTCTTGTAGGACCAACCATAAGCGAGTTATAAAGTTGGATATAAATAATATTTAACAAAAACTTGCTTAAAAATAAAATGTTTGAAATACTGAAATTAAACTAAATTAATTGTGTCTAACACTTTAGTAGAGAAAAAAGAAAAAGACATAAAAGTCACCAAAGTCTTCAGAATCGTTTTTAGTCGTCATATTAATAACAATAACATTAATAATAATAATACTAATAGTACTAAATCTGCTTATATGCAAGCGCTTTATTAAGGTAACAGTTTTTTGGTTTCTTGCTTATATCTCGAAAACAGTTACTCCTATGAATTTTTGTCTTTCTTTCAAAATTAAAGCTGATAAAATATTCTACAAAATAGTTATTTGCATTTTTCTTGTAGGACCAACCATAAGCGAGTTATAGAGTTGGATATAAATAATATTTAACAAAAATTTGCTTTAAAATAAAATGTTTGAAAAACTGAAATTAAACTAATTTAACTGTGTAACACTTTAGTAGAGAAAAAAGGAAAAGACATAAAAGTTACTAAAGGTTTCAGAGTTGTCTTTAGTTGTCATATTAATAACAATAACATTAATAATAATAATACTAATAGTACTAAATTTGCTTATATGCAAACGCTTAATTAAGGTAACAGTGTTTTGGTTTCTTGCTTATATCTCGAAAACAGTTACTCCTATCAATTTTTATCTTTTTACTAAAATTCAAGCTGATAAAATTTCCTACAAAATAGTTATTTGCATTTTTCTTGTGGGACCAACCATAAGCAAGTTATAAAGTTGGATATAAATAATATTTAACAAAAACTTGCTTAAAAATAAAATGTTTGAAATACTGAAATTAAACTAAATTAATTGTGTCTAACACTTTAGTAGAGAAAAAAGAAAAAGACATAAAAGTCACCAAAGTCTTCAGAATCGTTTTTAGTCGTCATATTAATAACAATAACATTAATAATAATAATACTAATAGTACTAAATCTGCTTATATGCAAGCGCTTTATTAAGGTAACAATTTTTTGGTTTCTTGCTTATATCTCGAAAACAGTTACTCCTATGAATTTTTGTCTTTTTTTCAAAATTAAAGCTAATAAAATTTCCTACAAAATAGTTATTTGCATTTTTCTTGTAGGACCAACCATAAGCGAGTTATAGAGTTGGATATAAATAATTTTTAACAAAAATTTGCTTTAAAATAAAATGTTTGAAAAACTGAAATTAAACTAATTTAATTGTGTCTAACACTTTAGTAGAGGAAAAAGGAAAAGACATAAAAGTCACTAAAGGTTTCAGAGTTGTCTTTAGTTGTCAAATTAATAACAATAACATTAATAATAATAATACTAATAGTACTAAATTTGTTTATATGCAAACGCTTAATTAAGGTAACAGTGTTTTGGTTTCTTGCTTATATCTCGAAAACAGTTACTCCTATCAATTTTTATCTTTTTACTAAAATTCAAGCTGATAAAATTTCCTATAAAATAGTTATTTGCATTTTTCATGTAGGACTAACCATAAGCGAGATATATGATTGAAAATAATTAATATTTAAAAAAAAAAGTGCTTTAACAGAAAATGTCTTGTGATTTAAAATACTCTTAATTTATTGGGTCCAATACTTTATTAGAAGAAAAAGGAAGTGACATAAAAGTCACTGAAGTCTTCAGAGTCGTTTTTAAATGCTGCAGTTTCGTCTTCGTCTCAAACATTGAAAACTGAATTACATTTTTGTTCAGTAACAGTCACAGTTTTCTTATTGGTTTTTTGCTTATATCTCGAAAACAGTTACTCCTATCAATTTTTATCTTTCTGTCAAAATTAAAGCTGATAAAATTTCCTACAAAATAGTTATTTGCATTTTTCTTGTAGGACCAACCATAAGCGAGTTATAGAGTTGGATATAAATAATATTTAACAAAAATTTGCTTTAAAATAAAATGTTTGAAAAACTGAAATTAAACTAATTTAATTGTGTCTAACACTTTAGTAGAGGAAAAAGAAGAAGACATAAAAGTCACTAAAGGTTTCAAAGTTGTCTTTAATCGTCATATTAATAACAATAACATTAATAATAATAATACTAATAGTACTAAATTTGCTTATATGCAAACGCTTAATTAAGGTAACAGTGTTTTTGTTTCTAGCTCATATCTCGAAAACAGTTACTCCTATCAATTTTTATCTTTCTTTCAAAATTAAAGCTGATAACATTTCCTACAAAATAGTTATTTGCATTTTTCTTGTAGGACCAACCATAAGCGAGTTATAAAGTTGGATATAAATAATATTTAACAAAAACTTGCTTAAAAACAAAATGTTTGAAATACTGAAATTAAACTAAATTAATTGTGTCTAACACTTTAGTAGAGAAAAAAGAAAAAGACATAAAAGTCACCAAAGTCTTCAGAATCGTTTTTAGTCGTCATATTAATAACAATAACATTAATAATAATAATACTAATAGTACTAAATCTGCTTCTATGCAAGCGCTTTATTAAGGTAACAGTTTTTTGGTTTCTTGCTTATATCTCGAAAACAGTTACTCCTATGAATTTTTGTCTTTCTTTTAAAATTAAAGCTGATAAAATATTCTACAAAATAGTTATTTGCATTTTTCTTGTAGGACCAACCATAAGCGAGTTATAGAGTTGGATATAAATAATATTTAACAAAAATTTGCTTTAAAATAAAATGTTTGAAAAACTGAAATTAAACTAATTTAACTGTGTCTAACACTTTAGTAGAGAAAAAAGGAAAAGACATAAAAGTCACTAAAGGTTTCAGAGTTGTCTTTAGTTGTCATATTAATAACAATAACATTAATAATAATAATACTAATAGTACTAAATTTGCTTATATGCAAACGCTTAATTAAGGTAACAGTCTTTTGGTTTCTTGCTTATATCTCGAAAACAGTTACTCCTATCAATTTTTATATTTTTACTCAGATTCAAGCTGATAAAATTTCCTACAAAATAGTTATTTGCATTTTTTATGTAGGACTAACCATAAGCGAGATATAAGATTGAAAATAATTAATATTTAAAAAAGAAGTGCTTTAACAGAAAATGTCTTGTGATTTAAAATACACTTAATTTATTGGGTCCAATACTTTATTAGAAGAAAAAGGAAATGACATAAAAGTCACTGAAGTCTTCAGAGTCGTTTTTAAATGCTGCAGTTTCGTCTTCGTCTCAAACATTGAAAACCGAATTACATTTTTGTTCAGTAACAGTCACAGTTTTCTTATTGGTTTTTTGCTTATATCTCGAAAACAGTTACTCCTATCAATTTTTATCTTTTTTTCAAAATTAAAGCTGATAAAATTTCCTACAAAATAGTTATTTGCATTTTTCTTGTAGGACCAACCATAAGCGAGTTATAGAGTTGGATATAAATAATATTTAACAAAAATTTGCTTTAAAATAAAATGTTTGAAAAACTGAAATTAAACTAACTTAATTGTGTCTAACACTTTAGTAGAGGAAAAAGAAGACGACATAAAAGTCACTAAAGGTTTCAAAGTTGTCTTTAATCGTCATATTAATAACAATAACATTAATAATAATAATACTAATAGAACTAAATTTGCTTATATGCAAACGCTTAATTAAGGTAACAGTGTTTTGGTTTCTTGCTCATATCTCGAAAACAGTTACTCCTATCAATTTTTATGTTTTTACTAAAATTCAAGCTGATAAAATTTCCTACAAAATAGTTATTTGCATTTTTTATGTAGGACTAACCATAAGCGAGATATAAGATTGAAAATAATTAATATTTAAAAAAGAAGTGCTTTAACAGAAAATGTCTTGTGATTTAAAATACACTTAATTTATTAGGTCCAATACTTTATTAGAAAAAAAAGGGGGTGACATATAAGTCACTGAAGTCTTCAGAGTCGATTTTAAATGCTGCATTTTCGTCTTCGTCTCAAACATTGAAAACTAAATTACATTTTTGTTCTGAAACGGTAACAGTTTTTACTTTGGTTTTTTGCTTATATCTCGAAAACAGTTACTCCTATCAATTTTTATCTTTCTTTCAAAATTAAAGCTGATAATATTTCCTACAAAATAGTTATTTGCATTTTTCTTGTAGGACCAACCATAAGCGAGTTATAAAGTTGGATATAAATAATATTTAACAAAAACTTGCTTAAAAATAAAATGTTTGAAATACTGAAATTAAACTAAATTAATTGTGTCTAACACTTTAGTAGAGAAAAAAGAAAAAGACATAAAAGTCACCAAAGTCTTCAGAATCGTTTTTAGTCGTCATATTAATAACAATAACATTAATAATAATAATATTAACAGTACTAAATCTGCTTATATGCAAGCGCTTTATTAAGGTAACAGTTTTTTGGTTTCTTGCTTATATCTCGAAAACAGTTACTCCTATGAATTTTTGTCTTTCTTTCAAAATTAAAGCTGATAAAATATTCTACAAAATAGTTATTTGCATTTTTCTTGTAGGACCAACCATAAGCGAGTTATAGAGTTGGATATAAATAATATATAACAAAAATTTGCTTTAAAATAAAATGTTTGAAAAACTGAAATTAAACTAATTTAACTGTGTCTAACACTTTAGTAGAGGAAAAAGGAAAAGACATAAAAGTCACTAAAGGTTTCAGAGTTGTCTTTAGTTGTCATATTAATAACAATAACATTAATAATAATAATACAAATAGAACTAAATTTGCTTATATGCAAACGCTTAATTAAGGTAACAGTGTTTTGGTTTCTTGCTCATATCTCGAAAACAGTTACTCCTATCAATTTTTATCTTTTTACTAAAATTCAAGCTGATAAAATTTCCTACAAAATAGTTATTTGCATTTTTTATGTAGGTCTAACCATAAGCGAGATATAAGATTGAAAATAATTAATATTTAAAAAAGAAGTGCTTTAACAGAAAATGTCTTGTGATTTAAAATACACTTAATTTATTAGGTCCAATACTTTATTAGAAAAAAAAGGGGGTGACATATAAGTCACTGAAATCTTCAGAGTCGATTTTAAATGCTGCATTTTCGTCTTCGTCTCAAACATTGAAAACTAAATTACATTTTTGTTCTGAAACGGTAACAGTTTTTACTTTGGTTTTTTGCTTATATCTCGAAAACAGTTACTCCTATCAATTTTTATCTTTCTTTCAAAATTAAAGCTGATAATATTTCCTACAAAATAGTTATTTGCATTTTCCTTGTAGGACCAACCATAAGCGAGTTATAAAGTTGGATATAAATAATATTTAACAAAAACTTGCTTAAAAATAAAATGTTTGAAATACTGAAATTAAACTAAATTAATTGTGTCTAACACTTTAGTAGAGAAAAAAGAAAAAGACATAAAAATCACCAAAGTCTTCAGAATCGTTTTTAGTCGTCATATTAATAACAATAACATTAATAATAATAATACTAACAGTACTAAATCTGCTTATATGCAAGCGCTTTATTAAGGTAACAGTTTTTTGGTTTCTTGCTTATATCTCGAAAACAGTTACTCCTATGAATTTTTGTCTTTCTTTCAAAATTAAAGCTGATAAAATATTCTACAAAATAGTTATTTGCATTTTTCTTGTAGGACCAACCATAAGCGAGTTATAGAGTTGGATATAAATAATATATAACAAAAATTTGCTTTAAAATAAAATGTTTGAAAAACTGAAATTAAACTAATTTAACTGTGTCTAACACTTTAGTAGAGGAAAAAGGAAAAGACATAAAAGTCACTAAAGGTTTCAGAGTTGTCTTTAGTTGTCATATTAATAACAATAACATTAATAATAATAATACTAATAGTACTAAATTTGCTTATATGCAAACGCTTAATTAAGGTAACAGTGTTTTGGTTTCTTGCTCATATCTCGAAAACAGTTACTCCTATCAATTTTTATCTTTTTACTAAAATTCAAGCTGATAAAATTTCCTACAAAATAGTTATTTGCATTTTTTATGTAGGACTAACCATAAGCGAGATATAAGAATGAAAATAATTAAAATTTAAAAAAGAAGTGCTTTAACAGAAAATGTCTTGTGATTTAAAATACACTTAATTTATTAGGTCCAATACTTTATTAAAAAATAAAGGGGGTGACATATAAGTCACTGAAGTCTTCAGAGTCGATTTTAAATGCTGCATTTTCGTCTTCGTCTCAAACATTGAAAACTGAATTACATTTTTGTTCTGAAACGGTAACAGTTTTTACTTTGGTTTTTTGCTTATATCTCGAAAACAGTTACTCCTATCAATTTTTATCTTTCTTTCAAAATTAAAGCTGATAACATTTCCTACAAAATAGTTATTTGCATTTTTCTTGTAAGACCAACCATAAGCGAGTTATAAAGTTGGATATAAATAATATTTAACAAAAACTTGCTTAAAAATAAAATGTTTGAAATACTGAAATTAAACTAAATTAATTGTGTCTAACACTTTAGTAGAGAAAAAAGAAAAAGACATAAAAGTCACCAAAGTCTTCAGAATCGTTTTTAGTCGTCATATTAATAACAATAACATTAATAATAATAATACTAATAGTACTAAATCTGCTTATATGCAAGCGCTTTATTAAGGTAACAGTTTTTTGGTTTCTTGCTTATATCTCGAAAACAGTTACTCCTATGAATTTTTATCTTTCTGTCAAAATTAAAGCTGATAAAATTTCCTACAAAATAGTTATTTGCATTTTTCTTGTAGGACCAACCATAAGCGAGTTATAGAGTTGGATATAAATAATATTTAACAAAAAGTTGCTTTAAAATAAAATGTTTGAAAAACTGAAATTAAACTAATTTAATTGTGTCTAACACTTTCGTAGAGGAAAAAGAAGAAGACATAAAAGTCACTAAAGGTTTCAAAGTTGTCTTTAATCGTCATATTAATAACAATAACATTAATAATAATAATACTAATAGTACTAAATTTGCTTATATGCAAACGCTTAATTAAGGTAACAGTGTTTTGGTTTCTTGCTCATATCTCGAAAACAGTTACTCCTATCAATTTTTATCTTTTTACTAAAATTCAAGCTGATAAAATTTCCTACAAAATAGTTATTTGCATTTTTTATGTAGGACTAACCATAAGCGAGATATAAGAATGAAAATAATTAAAATTTAAAAAAGAAGTGCTTTAACAGAAAATGTCTTGTGATTTAAAATACACTTAATTTATTAGGTCCAATACTTTATTAAAAAATAAAGGGGGTGACATATAAGTCACTGAAGTCTTCAGAGTCGATTTTAAATGCTGCATTTTCGTCTTCGTCTCAAACATTGAAAACTGAATTACATTTTTGTTCTGAAACGGTAACAGTTTTTACTTTGGTTTTTTGCTTATATCTCGAAAACAGTTACTCCTATCAATTTTTATCTTTCTTTCAAAATTAAAGCTGATAACATTTCCTACAAAATAGTTATTTGCATTTTTCTTGTAAGACCAACCATAAGCGAGTTATAAAGTTGGATATAAATAATATTTAACAAAAACTTGCTTAAAAATAAAATGTTTGAAATACTGAAATTAAACTAAATTAATTGTGTCTAACACTTTAGTAGAGAAAAAAGAAAAAGACATAAAAGTCACCAAAGTCATCAGAATCGTTTTTAGTCGTCATATTAATAACAATAACATTAATAATAATAATACTAATAGTACTAAATCTGCTTATATGCAAGCGCTTTATTAAGGTAACAGTTTTTTGGTTTCTTGCTTATATCTCGAAAACAGTTACTCCTATGAATTTTTATCTCTCTGTCAAAATTAAAGCTGATAAAATGTCCTACAAAATAGTTATTTGCATTTTTTATGTAGGACTAACCATAAGCGAGATATATGATTGAAAATAATTAATATTTAAAAAAAAAGTGCTTTAACAGAAAATGTCTTGTGATTTAAAATACACTTAATTTATTGGGTCCAATACTTTATTAGAAGAAAAAGGAAGTGACATAAAAGTCACTGAAGTCTTCAGAGTCGTTTTTAAATGCTGCAGTTTCGTCTTCGTCTCAAACATTGAAAACCGAATTACATTTTTGTTCAGTAACAGTCACAGTTTTCTTATTGGTTTTCTGCTTATATCTCGAAAACAGTTACTCCTATCAATTTTTATCTTTCTTTCAAAATTAAAGCTGATAAAATTTCCTACAAAATAGTTATTTGCATTTTTCTTGTAGGACCAACCATAAGCGAGTTATAGAGTTGGATATAAATAATATTTAACAAAAATTTGCTTTAAAATAAAATGTTTGAAAAACTGAAATTAAACTAATTTAATTGTGTCTAACACTTTAGTAGAGGAAAAAGAAGAAGACGTAAAAGTCACTAAAGGTTTCAAAGTTGTTTTTAATCGTCATATTAATAACAATAACATTAATAATAATAATACTAATAGTACTAAATTTGCTTATATGCAAACGCTTAATTAAGGTAACAGTGTTTTGGTTTCTTGCTCATATCTCGAAAACAGTTACTCCTATAAATTTTTATTTTTTAACTAAAATTCAAGCTGATAAAATTTCCTACAAAATAGTTATTTGCATTTTTTATGTAGGACTAACCATAAGCGAGATATAAGATTGAAAATAATTAATATTTAAAAAAGAAGTGCTTTAACAGAAAATGTCTTGTAATTTAAAATACACTTAATTTATTAGGTCCAATACTTTATTAAAAAAAAAGGGGGTGACATATAAGTCACTGAAGTCTTCAGGGTCGATTTTAAATGCTGCATTTTCGTCTTCGTCTCAAACATTGAAAACTGAATTACATTTTTGTTCTGAAACGGTAACAGTTTTTACTTTGGTTTTTTGCTTATATCTCGAAAACAGTTACTCCTATCAATTTTTATCTTTTTTTCAAAATTAAAGCTGATAACATTTTCTACAAAATAGTTATTTGCATTTTTCTTGTAGGACCAACCATAAGCGAGTATAGAGTTGGATATAAATAATATTTAACAAAAATTTGCTTTAAAATAAAATGTTTGAAAAACTGAAATTAAACTAAATTAATTGTGTCTAACACTTTAGTAGAGAAAAAAGAAAAAGTCATAAAAGTCACCAAAGTCTTCAGAATCGTTTTTAGTCGTCATATTAATAACAATAACATTAATAATAATAATACTAATAGTACTAAATCTGCTTATATGCAAGCGCTTTATTAAGGTAACAGTTTTTTGGTTTCTTGCTTATATCTCCAAAACAGTTACTCCTATGAATTTTTGTCTTTCTTTCAAAATTAAAGCTGATAAAATATTCTACAAAATAGTTATTTGCATTTTTCTTGTAGGACCAACCATAAGCGAGTATAGAGTTGGATATAAATAATATTTAACAAAAATTTGCTTTAAAATAAAATGTTTGATAAACTGAAATTAAACTAATTTAACTGTGTCTAACATTTTAGTAGAGAAAAAAGGAAAAGACATAAAAGTCACTAAAGGTTTCAGAGTTGTCTTTAGTTGTCATATTAATAACAATAACATTAATAATAATAATACTAATAGTACTAAATTTGCTTATATGCAAACGCTTAATTAAGGTAACAGTGTTTTGGTTTCTTGCTTATATCTCGAAAACAGTTACTCCTATCAATTTTTATCTTTTTACTAAAATTCAAGCTGATAAAATTTCCTACAAAATAGTTATTATTAAATATTATTTATATCCAACTCTATAACTCGCTTATGGTTGGTCCTACAAGAACAATGCAAATAACTATTTTGTAGGAAATTTTATCAGCTTTAATTTTGAAAAAAGATAAAAATTGATAGGAGTAACTGTTTTCGAGATATAAGCAAGAAACCAAAAAACTGTTACCTTAATAAAGCGCTTGCATATAAGCAGATTTAGTACTATTAGTATTATTATTATTAATGTTATTGTTATTAATATGACGACTAAAAACGATTCTGAAGACTTTGGTGACTTTTATGTCTTTTTCTTTTTTCTCTACTAAAGTGTTAGACTCAATTAATTTAGTTTAATTTCGGTTTTTCAAACATTTTATTTAAAGCAAATTTTTGTTAAATATTATTTATATCCAACTCTATAACTCGCTTATGGTTGGTCCTACAAGAAAAATGCAAATAACTATTTTGTAGGAAGCTTTATCAGCTTTAATTTTAAAAGAAAGATAAAAATTGATAGGAGTAACTGTTTTCGAGATATAAGCAAAAAACGAAAGTAAAAACTGTTACCGTTTCAGAACAAAAATGTAATTCAGTTTTCAATGTTTGAGACGAAGACGAAAATGCAGCATTTAAAATCGACTCTGAAGACTTCAGTGACTTATATGTCACCCCCTTTTTTTCTAATAAAGTATTGGACCTAATAAATTAAGTGTATTTTAAATCACAAGACATTTTCTGTTAAAGCACTTCTTTTTTAAATATTAATTATTTTCAATCTTATATCTCGCTTATGGTTAGTCCTACATAAAAAATGCAAATAATTATTTTGTAGGAAATTTTATCAGCTTGAATTTTAGTAAAAAGATAAAAGTTGATAGGAGTAACTGTTTTCGAGTTATGAACAAGAAACCAAAACACTGTTACCTTAACTAAGCGTTTGCATATAAGCAAATTTAGTACTATTAGTATTATTATTATTAATGTTATTGTTATTAATATGACGATTAAAGACAACTTTGAAACCTTTAGTGACTTTTATGTCTTCTTCTTTTTCCTCTACTAAAGTGTTAGACACAGTTAAATTAGTTTAATTTCAGTTTTTCAAACATTTTATTTTAAAGCAAATTTTTGTTAAATATTATTTATATCCAACTCTATAACTCACTTATGGTTGGTCCTACAAGAAAAATGCAAATAACTATTTTGTAGGAAATTTTATCAGCTTTAATTTTGAAAAAAGATAAAAATTGATAGGAGTAACTGTTTTCGAGATATAAGCAAGAAACCAAAAAACTGTTACCTTAATAAAGCGCTTGCATATAAGCAGATTTAGTACTATTAGTATTATTATTATTAATGTTATTGTTATTAATATGACGACTAAAAACGATTCTGAAGACTTTGGTGACTTTTATGTCTTTTTCTTTTTTCTCTACTAAAGTGTTAGACACAATTAATTTAGTTTAATTTCAGTATTTCAAACATTTTATTTTTAAGCAAGTTTTTGTTAAATATTATTTATATCCAACTTTATAACTCGCTTATGGTTGGTCCTACAAGAAAAATGCAAATAACTATTTTGTAGGAAATGTTATCAGCTTTAATTTTGAAAGAAAGATAAAAATTGATAGGAGTAACTGTTTTCGAGATATAAGCAAAAAACGAAAGTAAAAACTGTTACCGTTTCAGAACAAAAATGTAATTCAGTTTTCAATGTTTGAGACGAAGACGAAAATGCAGCATTTAAAATCGACTCTGAAGACTTCAGTGACTTATATGTCACCCCCTTTTTTTCTAGTAAAGTATTGGACCTAATAAATTAAGTGTATTTTAAATCACAAGACATTTTCTGTTAAAGCACTTCTTTTTTAAATATTAATTATTTTCAATCTTATATCTCGCTTATGGTTAGTCCTACATAAAAAATGCAAATAACTATTTTGTAGGAAATTTTATCAGCTTGAATTTTAGTAAAAAAATAAAAATTGATAGGAGTAACTGTTTTCGAGATATGAGCAAGAAACCAAAACACTGTTACCTTAATTAAGCGTTTGCATATAAGCAAATTTAGTACAATTAGTATTATTATTATTAATGTTATTGTTATTAATATGACGATTAAAGACAACTTTGAAACCTTTAGTGACTTTTATGTCTTCTTCTTTTTCCTCTACTAAAGTGTTAGACACAATTAAATTAGTTTAATTTCAGTTTTTCAAACATTTTATTTTAAAGCAAATTTTTGTTAAATATTATTTATATCCAACTCTATAACTCGCTTATGGTTGGTCCTACAAGAAAAATGCAAATAACTATTTTGTAGGAAATTTTATCAGCTTTAATTTTGACAGAAAGATAAAAATTGATAGGAGTAACTGTTTTCGAGATATAAGCAAAAAACCAATAAGAAAACTGTGACTGTTACTGAACAAAAATGTAATTCAGTTTTCAATGTTTGAGACGAAGACGAAACTGCAGCATTTAAGAACGACTCTGAAGACTTCAGTGACTTTTATGTCACTTTCTTTTTCTTCTAATAAAGTATTGGACCCAATAAATTAAGTGTATTTTAAATCACAAGACATTTTCTGTTAAAGCACTTTTTTTTTAAATATTAATTATTTTCAATCATATATCTCGCTTATGGTTAGTCCTACATGAAAAATGCAATTAACTATTTTGTAGGAAATTTTATCAGCTTGAATTTTAGTAAAAAGATAAAAATTGATAGGAGTAACTGTTTTCGAGATATAAGCAAGAAACCAAAACACTGTTACCTTAATTAAGCGTTTGCATATAAGCAAATTTAGTACTATTAGTATTATTATTATTAATGTTATTGTTATTAATATGACAACTAAAGACAACTCTGAAACCTTTAGTGACTTTTATGTCTTTTCCTTTTTCCTCTACTAAAGTGTTAGACACAATTAAATTAGTTTAATTTCAGTTTTTCAAACATTTTATTTTAAAGCAAATTTTTGTTAAATATTATTTATATCCAACTCTATAACTCGTTTATGGTTGGTCCTACAAGAAAAATGCAAATAACTATTTTGTAGGAAATTTTATCAGCTTTAATTTTGAAAAAAAGACAAAAATTTATAGGAGTAACTGTTTTCGAGATATAAGCAAGAAACCAAAAAACTGTTACCTTAATAAAGCGCTTGCATATAAGCAGATTTAGTACTATTAGTATTATTATTATTAATGTTATTGTTATTAATATGACGACTAAAAACGATTCTGAAGACTTTGGTGACTTTTATGTCTTTTTCTTTTTTTTCTACTAAAGTGTTAGACACAATTAATTTAGTTTAATTTCAGTATTTCAAACATTTTATTTTTAAGCAAGTTTTTGTTAAATATTATTTATATCAAACTTTATAACTCGCTTATGGTTGGTCCTACAAGAAAAATGCAAATAACTATTTTGTAGGAAATGTTATCAGCTTTAATTTTGAAAAAAAGATAAAAATTGATAGGAGTAACTGTTTTCGAGATATAAGCAAAAAACCAAAGTAAAAACTGTTACCGTTTCAGAACAAAAATGTAATTCAGTTTTCAATGTTTGAGACGAAGACGAAAATGCAGCATTTAAAATCGACTCTGAAGACTTCAGTGACTTATATGTCACCCCCTTTTTTTCTAATAAAGTATTGGACCTAATAAATTAAGTGTATTTTAAATCACAAGACATTTTCTGTTAAAGCACTTCTTTTTTAAATATTAATTATTTTCAATCTTATATCTCGCTTATGGTTAGTCCTACATGAAAAATGCAAATAACTATTTTGTAGGAAATTTTATCAGCTTGAATTTTAGTAAAAAGATAAAAATTGATAGGAGTAACTGTTTTCGAGATATGAGCAAGAAACCAAAACATTGTTACCTTAATTAAG
The DNA here is from genome assembly GCF_031307605.1 of Tribolium castaneum. Taxonomy (NCBI): domain Eukaryota; kingdom Metazoa; phylum Arthropoda; class Insecta; order Coleoptera; family Tenebrionidae; genus Tribolium; species Tribolium castaneum. The sequence goes on from NC_087398.1 coordinate 18,937,379, forward strand.
CGTTTGCATATAAGCAAATTTAGTACTATTAGTATTATTATTATTAATGTTATTGTTATTAATATGACGATTAAAGACAACCTTGAAACCTTTAGTGACTTTTATGTCTTCTTCTTTTTCCTCTACTAAAGTGTTAGACACAATTAAATTAGTTTAATTTCAGTTTTTCAAACATTTTATTTTAAAGCAAATTTTTGTTAAATATTATTTATATCCAACTCTATAACTCGCTTATGGTTGGTCCTACAAGAAAAATGCAAATAACTATTTTGTAGGAAATTTTATCAGCTTTAATTTTGAAAAAAGATAAAAATTGATAGGAGTAACTGTTTTCGAGATATAAGCAAGAAACCAAAAAACTGTTACCTTAATAAAGCGCTTGCATATAAGCAGATTTAGTACTATTAGTATTATTATTATTAATGTTATTGTTATTAATATGACGACTAAAAACGATTCTGAAGACTTTGGTGACTTTTATGTCTTTTTCTTTTTTCTCTACTAAAGTGTTAGACTCAATTAATTTAGTTTAATTTCGGTTTTTCAAACATTTTATTTAAAGCAAATTTTTGTTAAATATTATTTATATCCAACTCTATAACTCGCTTATGGTTGGTCCTACAAGAAAAATGCAAATAACTATTTTGTAGGAAGCTTTATCAGCTTTAATTTTAAAAGAAAGATAAAAATTGATAGGAGTAACTGTTTTCGAGATATAAGCAAAAAACCAATAAGAAAACTGTAACAGTTACTGAACAAAAATGTAATTCAGTTTTCAATGTTTGAGACGAAGACGAAAATGCAGCATTTACAAACGACTCTAAAGACTTCAGTGACCTTTCTGTCACCTCTTTTTTCTTCTAATAAAGTATTGGACCCAATAAATTAAGTGTATTTTAAATCACAAGACATTTTCTGTTGAAGCACTTTTTTTTAAATTTTAATTATTTTCAAACTTATATCTCGCTTATGGTTAGTCCTACATTAAAAATGCAATTAACTATTTTGTAGGAAATTTTATCAGCTTTAATTTTAGTAAAAAGATAAAAATTGATAGGAGTAACTGTTTTCGAGATATAAGCAAGAAACCAAAAAATTGTTACCTGAATTAAGCGTTTGCATGTAAGCAAATTTAGTACTATTAGTATTATTATTATTAATGTTATTGTTATTAATATGACGACTAAAAACGATTCTGAAGACTTTGGTGACTTTTATGTCTTTTTCTTTTTTCTCTACTAAAGTGTTAGACACAATTAATTTAGTTTAATTTCAGTATTTCAAACATTTAATTTTTAAGCAAGTTTTTGTTAAATATTATTTATATCCAACTTTATAACTCGCTTATGGTTGGTCCTACAAGAAAAATGCAAATAACTATTTTGTAGGAAATTTTATCAGCTTTATTTTGAAAAAAAATAAAAACTGATAGGAGTAATTGTTTTCGAGATATAAGCAAAAAACCAAAGTGAAAACTGTTACCGTTTCAGAACAAAAATGTAATTCAGTTTTCAATGTTTGAGACGAAGACGAAAATGCAGCATTTACAATCGACTCTGAAGACTTCAGTGACTTATATGTCACCCCCTTTTTCTTCTAATAAAGTATTGGACCTAATAAATTAAGTGTATTTTAAATCACAAGACATTTTCTGTTAAAGCACTTTTTTTTAAATATTAATTATTTTCAAACTTATATCTCGCTTATGGTTAGTCCTACATGAAAAATGCAAATAACTATTTTGTAGGAAATTTTATCAGCTTGAATTTTAGTAAAAAAATAAAAATTGATAGGAGTAACTGTTTTCGAAATATAAGCAAGAAACCAAAACACTGTTACCTTAATTGAGCGTTTGCATATAAGCAAATTTAGTACTATTAGTATTATTATTATTAATGTTATTGTTATTAATATGACAACTAAAGACAACTCCGAAACCTTTAGTGACTTTTATGTCTTTTCCTTTTTCCTCTACTAAAGTGTTAGACACAGTTAAATTAGTTTAATTTCAGTTTTTCAAACATTTTATTTTAAAGCAAATTTTTGTTATATATTATTTATATCCAACTCTATAACTCGCTTATGGTTGGTCCTACAAGAAAAATGCAAATAACTATTTTGTTGAATATTTTATCAGCTTTAATTTTGAGAGAAAGACAAAAATTCATAGGAGTAACTGTTTTCGAGATATAAGCAAGAAACCAAAAAACTGTTACCTTAATAAAGCGCTTGCATATAAGCAGATTTAGTACTATTAGTATTATTATTATTAATGTTATTGTTATTAATATGACGACTAAAAACGATTTTGAAGACTTTGGTGACTTATGTCTTTTTCTTTTTTCTCTACTAAAGTGTTAGACACAATTAATTTAGTTTAATTTCAGTATTTCAAACATTTAATTTTTAAGCAAGTTTTTGTTAAATATTATTTATATCCAACTTTATAACTCGCTTATGGTTGGTCCTACAAGAAAAATGCAAATAACTATTTTGTAGGAAATTTTATCAGCTTTATTTTGAAAAAAAAATAAAAACTGATAGGAGTAATTGTTTTCGAGATATAAGCAAAAAACCAAAGTGAAAACTGTTACCGTTTCAGAACAAAAATGTAATTCAGTTTTCAATGTTTGAGACGAAGACGAAAATGCAGCATTTACAATCGACTCTGAAGACTTCAGTGACTTATATGTCACCCCCTTTTTCTTCTAATAAAGTATTGGACCTAATAAATTAAGTGTATTTTAAATCACAAGACATTTTCTGTTAAAGCACTTTTTTTTAAATATTAATTATTTTCAAACTTATATCTCGCTTATGGTTAGTCCTACATGAAAAATGCAAATAACTATTTTGTAGGAAATTTTATCAGCTTGAATTTTAGTAAAAAGATAAAAATTGATAGGAGTAACTGTTTTCGAAATATAAGCAAGAAACCAAAACACTGTTACCTTAATTGAGCGTTTGCATATAAGCAAATTTAGTACTATTAGTATTATTATTATTAATGTTATTGTTATTAATATGACAACTAAAGACAACTCCGAAACCTTTAGTGACTTTTATGTCTTTTCCTTTTTCCTCTACTAAAGTGTTAGACACAGTTAAATTAGTTTAATTTCAGTTTTTCAAACATTTTATTTTAAAGCAAATTTTTGTTATATATTATTTATATCCAACTCTATAACTCGCTTATGGTTGGTCCTACAAGAAAAATGCAAATAACTATTTTGTAGAATATTTTATCAGCTTTAATTTTGAGAGAAATACAAAAATTCATAGGAGTAACTGTTTTCGAGATATAAGCAAGAAACCAAAAAACTGTTACCTTAATAAAGCGCTTGCATATAAGCAGATTTAGTACTATTAGTATTATTATTATTAATGTTATTGTTATTAATATGACGACTAAAAACGATTTTGAAGACTTTGGTGACTTTTATGTCTTTTTCTTTTTTCTCTACTAAAGTGTTAGACACAATTAATTTAGTTTAATTTCAGTATTTCAAACATTTTATTTTTAAGCAAGTTTTTGTTAAATATTATTTATATCCAACTTTATAACTCGCTTATGGTTGGTCCTACAAGAAAAATGCAAATAACTATTTTGTAGGAAATGTTATCAGCTTTAATTTTGAAAGAAAGATAAAAATTGATAGGAGTAACTGTTTTCGAGATATAAGCAAAAAACCAAAGTAAAAACTGTTACCGTTTCAGAACAAAAATGTAATTCAGTATTCAATGTTTGAGACGAAGACGAAAATGCAGCATTTAAAATCGACTCTGAAGACTTCAGTGACTTATATGTCACTCCCTTTTTTTTTTAATAAAGTATTGGACCTAATAAATTAAGTGTATTTTAAATCACAAGACATTTTCTGTTAAAGCACTTCTTTTTTAAATATTAATTATTTTCAATCTTATATCTCGCTTATGGTTAGTCCTACATAAAAAATGCAAATAACTATTTTGTAGGAAATTTTATCAGCTTGAATTTTAGTAAAAAGATAAAAATTGATAGGAGTAACTGTTTTCGAGATATGAGCAAGAAACCAAAACACTGTTACCTTAATTAAGCGTTTGCATATAAGCAAATTTAGTACTATTAGTATTATTATTATTAATGTTATTGTTATTAATATGACGATTAAAGACAACTTTGAAACCTTTAGTGACTTTTATGTCTTCTTCTTTTTCCTCTACTAAAGTGTTAGACACAATTAAATTAGTTTAATTTCAGTTTTTCAAACATTTTATTTTAAAGCAAATTTTTGTTAAATATTTCTTATATCCAACTCTATAACTCGCTTATGGTTGGTCCTACAAAAAAAATGCAAATAATTATTTTGTAGGAAATTTTATCAGCTTTAATTTTCAAAAAAAGATAAAAATTGATAGGAGTAACTGTTTTCGAGATATAAGCAAAAAACCAATAAGAAAACTGTGACTGTTACTGAACAAAAATGTAATTCGGTTTTCAATGTTTGAGACGAAGACGAAACTGCAGCATTTAAAAACGACTCTGAAGACTTCAGTGACTTTTATGTCACTTCCTTTTTCTTCTAATAAAGTATTGGACCCAATAAATTAAGTGTATTTTAAATCACAAGACATTTTCTGTTAAAGCACTTTTTTTTTAAATATTAATTATTTTCAATCATATATCTCGCTTATGGTTAGTCCTACATGAAAAATGCAAATAACTATTTTGTAGGAAATTTTATCAGCTTGAATTTTAGTAAAAAGATAAAAATTGATAGGAGTAACTGTTTTCGAGATATAAGCAACAAACCAAAACACTGTTACCTTAATTAGGCGTTTGCATATAAGCAAATTTAGTACTATTAGTATTATTATTATTAATGTTATTGTTATTAATATGACAACTAAAGACAACTCTGAAACCTTTAGTGACTTTTATGTTTTTTCCTTTTTTCTCTACTAAAGTGTTAGACACAGTTAAATTAGTTTAATTTCAGTTTTTCAAACATTTTATTTTAAAGCAAATTTTTGTTAAATATTATTTATATCCAACTCTATAACTCGCTTATGGTTGGTCCTACAAGAAAAATGCAAATAACTATTTTGTAGAATATTTTATCAGCTTTAATTTTGAAAGAAAGACAAAAATTCATAGGAGTAAATGTTTTCGAGATATAAGCAAGAAACCAAAAAACTGTTACCTTAATAAAGCGCTTGCATATAAGCAGATTTAGTACTATTAGTATTATTATTATTAATGTTATTGTTATTAATATGACGACTAAAAACGATTCTGAAGACTTTGGTGACTTTTATGTCTTTTTCTTTTTTCTCTACTAAAGTGTTAGACACAATTAATTTAGTTTAATTTCAGTATTTCAAACATTTTATTTTTAAGCAAGTTTTTGTTAAATATTATTTATATCCAACTTTATAACTCGCTTATGGTTGGTCCTACAAGAAAAATGATAATAACTATTTTGTAGGAAATGTTATCAGCTTTAATTTTGAAAGAAAGATAAAAATTGATAGGAGTAACTGTTTTCGAGATATAAGCAAAAAACCAAAGTAAAAACTGTTACCGTTTCAGAACAAAAATGTAATTCAGTTTTCAATGTTTGAGACGAAGACGAAAATGCAGCATTTAAAATCGACTCTGAAGATTTCAGTGACTTATATGTCACCCCCTTTTTTTTTAATAAAGTATTGGACCTAATAAATTAAGTGTATTTTAAATCACAAGACATTTTCTGTTAAAGCACTTCTTTTTTAAATATTAATTATTTTCAATATTATATCTCGCTTATGGTTAGTCCTACATAAAAAATGCAAATAACTATTTTGTAGGAAATTTTATCAGCTTGAATTTTAGTAAAAAGATAAAAATTGATAGGAGTAACTGTTTTCGAGATATGAGCAAGAAACCAAAACACTGTTACCTTAATTAAGCGTTTGCATATAAGCAAATTTAGTACTATTAGTATTATTATTATTAATGTTATTGTTATTAATATGACGATTAAAGACAACTTTGAAACCTTTAGTGACTTTTATGTCTTCTTCTTTTTCCTCTACTAAAGTGTTAGACACAATTAAATTAGTTTAATTTCAGTTTTTCAAACATTTTATTTTAAAGCAAATTTTTGTTAAATATTATTTATATCCAACTCTATAACTCGCTTATGGTTGGTCCTACAAGAAAAATGCAAATAACTATTTTGTAGGAAATTTTATCAGCTTTAATTTTGATAGAAAGATAAAAATTGATAGGAGTAACTGTTTTCGAGATATAAGCAAGAAACCAAAACACTGTTACCTTAATTAAGCGTTTGCATATAAGCAAATTTAGTACTATTAGTATTATTATTAATAATGTTATTGTTATTAATATGACAACTAAAGACAACTCTGAAACCTTTACTGACTTTTATGTCTTTTTCTTTTTCCTCTACTAAAGTGTTAGACTCAATTAATTTAGTTTAATTTCGGTTTTACAAACATTTTATTTTAAAGCAAATTTTTGTTAAATATTATTTATATCCAACTCTATAACTCGCTTATGGTTGGTCCTACAAAAAAATGCAAATAACTATTTTGTAGGAAATTTTATCAGCTTTAATTTTGAAAAAAAGATAAAAATTGATAGGAGTAACTGTTTTCGAGATATAAGCAAGAAACCAAAAAAATGTTACGTTAATTAAGCGTTTGCATATAAGCAAATTTAGTACTATTAGTATTATTATTATTAATGTTATTGTTATTAATATGACGACTAAAGACGACTCTGAAACATTTAGTGACTTTTATGTCTTCTCCTTTTTCCTCTACTAAAGTGTTAGACACAATTAATTTAGTTTAATTCCGGTTTTTCAAGCATTTTATTTTAAAGCAAATTTTTGTTAAATATTATTTATATCCAACTCTATAACTCGTTTATGCTTGGTCCTACAAGAAAAATGTAAATAAATATTTTGTTGGAAATTTTATCAGCTTTAATTTTGAAAGAAAGATAAAATTTGATAGGAGTAACTGTTTTCGAGATATAAGCAAAAAACCAATAAGAAAACTGTAACTGTTACTGAACAAAAATGTAATTCAGTTTTCAATGTTTGAGACGAAGTCAAAAATGCAGCATTTAAAAACGACTCTGAAGACTTCAGTGACTTTTATGTCACCTCCTTTTTCTTCTAATAAAGTATTGGACCCAACAAATTAAGTGTATTTTAAATCACAAGACATTTTCTGTTAAAACACTTTTTTTTAATTAATAATTATTTTCAAACTTATATCTCGCTTATGGTTAGTTCTACATGAAAAATGCAAATAACTATTTTGTAGGAAATTTTATCACTTTTAATTTTGGTGAAAAAGTAAAAATTGATAGGAGTAACTGTTTTCGAGATATAGGCAGAAAACAAAAAAACTGTTACCTTAATTAAGCGCTTGCATATAAGCAAATTTAGTACTACTAGTATTGTTATTATAAATGTTATTGTTATTAATATGACGACTAAAGACAACTTTAAGACTTTAGTGACTTTTATGTCTCTCCTTTTTCCTCTACTAAAGTGTTAGACACAATTAATTTAGTTTAATTTCGGTTTTTCAAACATTTTATTTTAAAGCAAATTTTTGTTAAA
>NC_087398.1:18947500-18965000 GCF_031307605.1 Tribolium castaneum
ATTACTATTACTATTATTATTATTATTATTATTATTATTTTTATTATTATTATTATTATTATTATTATTATTATTATTATTATTATTATTATTGTTATTATTATTATTATTATTATTATTATTGTTATTATTATTATTATTATTAAAAACTTATATTAAACAGACAGAAAACGTCGTATTCTGACACAAAAAAACGAATTACGTTATAGACTTGACGAGAACGGCGTATCTCGGACTCTTATAGGACTCTTATAGGGTCAAAAATTATCAGTTTGGATTAAAACAAATTATTTTTGTTGACTCTCAGTCTGAATTGTTCATCAGTTCAAACAAAAACGGCTTACTTTAGACGATCTTTTGCTTTGAACAAGAAAACTTACATCGAACAGACTAAAAACGTATTAATCTGGCATAAAAGAGCAATTTATGTATCACTTTGGATAAAGGCAGCTAATCCTATTCGTTTCATTGCTTAAAATAGACAAAATTGTTAATAAATCTAACAAAAACGCTGTATTCTAGCACAAAATACTAATTACATTATAGTTTCGACGAGAATAGCTTATTTGGAATGATTCTATGCTTCCAAACGAGTAAATTTTTAATAAACAGATGCCAAACATCATGTTTTGTCCTATAAAGACATTTTATATTGCAGTTTGTATTAAAACAAAATATTTTCGTTGATTCTTTGTTAGAAGCAGCAAACCTAACATTAAAGAATCTGAAAACTTTGTATTCGGACACAAACCACCGAATTTTGTTTCAGTTTAGACAAAAACGGTTGATTTTCGACAATATTTTGCTTTGAACAAGAAAGCTTATATCAAACTGACTAAAAACGTCTTATTTTAGCACAAAACAAAAGATTTGCGTTATAGTCTTAAAGCTGATTCATGCCACAGTTTGGATAAAAACCAATTATTTTTGTTAATTCATTGTTACAAACAAGAAACCTTACATCAAAGAAACTGAAAACCCCTTATTTAGGCACAGAAATTCGAATTACGTTTCAGTCTGGACAAAAACTGCTTATTTTAGACGATCCTTTGTTTTGAACACGAAAACTTACATTAAAAAGATTAAAAACGTCTTATTCTGGCTGAAAACTGCAAATTATATATTACTCTAGATAAAAGCAATTTATCCTGATTACTCCTTTACTTAGAATAGAGTAAACTTGTATAAAACTTAATGAAAACTTTAAATTTCGTCTCAAAGAAATAATTTACGTTATAGTTTTGACCAGCACTGTTTATTTCAAACGAAATTATGATTCGAAACTAATGAACTTTTATGGGGCAGATGCAAAACCACATATTACCATATAAAGCGTTGTTTTAAAGCAAAGTATTACCTTTTGCAACAAGAAATTTCACGTCAAAGAAACTGAAAACTTCGTATCCATACATAAATATCTAATTACGTATCAGTTTAGGCAAATACAGCTTATTTTAAACGATTCCTTGCTATAAACAAGAAAAATTTTATCAAGCATATTGAAAACGTCTTATTCTCGAAAATAAGAGCAAATTATGTATCAGTTTTAACAAAAGCGGATTACTCTGTTTGATTCTATGCTTAGAGTAGAGTAAACTACTATAAAACGTAATGAAAACTCTATATTCAAGCTCAAAAGAACAAATTACGTTATAGTTTTGACAAAAAAAAATATTTCGGACGATTACATACTTCGAAGTAAGCAAACTTCAATTGAACATGTGCAAAAAGCTAATACTTTGCTTTAAAATAATGATTTATGTGGTAATATGGTATTTTGCATCTGTCCTATAAAAGTTTACCCGTTTCGCTCCATTGAATCATTAGAAATAAATTATTTTGACACAACAACAACACAAATAATTTGTTTTTGTTTAAACTGTAACATAAGTCGCTTTTATAAAACGAACTAAGACGTTTGGCATCTGCTTAGTGAAAGTTTTCTCGTTTGGGGGCATAAAATCGTTTGAAATTAACAGTTCTGGTCAAAACTATTACGTAAATTATTTCTTTGTATCACTTTAAAGATTTGCGTTATAGTCTTGACGAGAACTGTTAATTTCAAACGATTCTATGCTTTGAAACCAGTATACTTTCACTGAACAGAGGCAAAACGTCTGATTTCGCCTTTAAAAAACGATTTATGTCACAGTTTGGATTAAAACCAATGATTTTCGTTTATTTATTGTTACAAACAAGAAACCTTACATCAAAGAAACTGAAAACCTCTTATTCAGGCCCAGAAAATCAAATTACGTTTCAGTCTGGACACAAATTGCTTATTTTAGACGATTCTTTCTTTTGAACACGAAAACTTACATTAAAAAGATTAAAAACGTCTTATTCTGGCTCAAAACTGCAAATTATGTATTACTTTGGATAAAAGCAGTTTATCCTGATTACTCCTTTGCTTAGAATAGAGCAAACTTGTATAAAACTTAATGAAAACTTTAAAGTTCGTCTCAAAGAAATAATTTACGTTATAGTTTTGACCAGAACTGTTAATTTCAAACGATTTTATGCCGTCAAACGAGAAAACTTTCACTAAACAGATGCCAAACGTTTTAGTTCGTTTTATAAAAACGACATGTTACAGTTTAAACAAAAAAATTATTTTCGTTGTTGTGTCAAAATAATTTATTTCGAATGATTCAATGGAGCGAAACGAGTAAACTTTTATAGGACAGATGCAAAATACCATATTACCACATAAATCGTTATTTTAAAGCAAAGTATTAGCTTTTGCACTTGTTCAATTAAAGTTTGCTTACTTCGAAATATGTAGTCGTCCGAAATAATTTTTTTTTGTCAAAACTATAACGTAATTGGTTCTTTTGAGCTTGAATATAGAGTTTTCATTACGTTTTATAGTAGTTTACTCTACTCTAAGCATAGAATCAAACAGAGTAATCCGCTTTTGTTAAAACTGATACATAATTTGCTCTTATTTTCGAGAATAAGACATTTTCAATATGTTTGATAAAATTTTTCTTGTTTATAGCAAGGAATCGTTTAAAATAAGCTGTATTTGCCTAAACTGATACGTAATTCGATATTTGTGCATGGATACGATGTTTTCAGTTTCTTTGACGTGAAATTTCTTGTTGCAAAAGGTAATAATTTGCTTTAAAACAACGCTTTATATTGTAATATGTGGTTTTGCATCTGCCCCATAAAAGTTCATTAGTTTCGAATCATAAAATCGTTTGAAATAAACAGTGCTGGTCAAAACTATAACGTAAATTATTTCTTTGAGACGAAATTTAAAGTTTTTATTAAGTTTTATACAAGTTTACTCTATTCTAAGTAAAGGAGTAATCAGGATAAATTGCTTTTATCTAGAGTAATATATAATTTGCAGTTTTCAGCCAGAATAAGACGTTTTTAATCTTTTTAATGTAAGTTTTTGTATTCAAAACAAAGGATCGTCTAAAGTAAGCAGTTTTTGTTCAGACTGAAACGTAATTCGAATTTCTGTGCCTGAATAAGGGGTTTTCAGTTACTTTGATGTAAGGTTTCATGTTTGTAACAATGAATTAACGAAAATAATTGGTTTTTATCCAAACTGTGGCATGAATCGTTTTTAAAAGGCGAAATAAGATGTTTTTCCTCTGTACAGTGAAAGTTTACTCGTTTCAAAGCATAGAACCGTTTGAAATTAACAGCTCTCGTTAAGACTATAACGCAAATCTTTTGTTTTGTGCTAAAATAAGACGTTTTTTGTCAGTTTGATATAAGTTTTCTTGTTCAAAGCAAAATATTGTCGAAAATCAACCGTTTTTGTCTAAACTGATACAAAATTCGGTGGTTTGTGTCCGAATACAAAGTTTTCAGATTCTTTAATGTTAGGTTTGCTGCTTCTAACAAAGAATCAACGAAAATATTTTGTTTTAATACAAACTGCAATATAAAATGTCTTTATAGGACAAAACATGATGTTTGGCATCTGTTTAATAAAAATTTACTCGTTTGGAAGCATAGAATCATTCCAAATAAGCTATTCTCGTCGAAACTATAATGTAATTAGTATTTTGTGCTAGAATACAGCGTTTTTGTTAGATTTATTAACCATTTTGTCTATTTTAAGCAATAAAACGAATAGGATTAGCTGCCTTTATCCGAAGTGATACATAAATTGCTCTTTTATGCCAGATTAATACGTTTTTAATCTGTTCTATGTAAGTTTTCTTGTTCAAAGCAAAAGATCGTCTAAAATAAGCCGTTTTTGTTTGAACTGATAAACAATTCAGACTGAGACTCAACAAAAATAATTTGTTTTAATCCAAACTGATACTTTTTGACCCTATAAGAGTCCTATAAGAGTCCGAGATACGCCGATCTCGTCAAGTCTATAACGTAATTCGTTTTTTTGTGTCAGAATACGACGTTTTCTGTCTGTTTAATATAAGTTTTTAATAATAATAATAATAACAATAATAATAATAATAATAATAATAATAATAATAATAATAATAATAATAATAATAATAATAATAATAATAATAATAATAATAATAATAATAATAATAATAATAGTAATAATAATAATAATATTAATAATAATAATAATGAAAATAATAATAGTAATAAAAGTAAGCTTAGTTTTCTAAGCAAAAATGAAGCTTATTTTGTGTGTTATATGAGCGTTTTCTCATTTCTATGCAAGAAATCATCTGTGATCTGTGTTTTTAGGCAACAAATTGTCTAAAATTAATATCTCATTTTAAAACTGGTATAAAAACATTTACTATACAAAAGTTATAATCAGTTTTTAATAATAATAAAATTAATAATAATAATAATAATAATAATAATAATAATAATAATAATAATAATAATAGTAATAGTAACATAAGTAATAATAATAATAATAATACTTTTAATAAGGAAAAATGGAGCTTATTTTGTGTGTTACATGAGCGTTTTTTCATTTCTATGCAAAAGATCATGTGTGATCTGTGTTTTTAGGCAATCTAACCCATTTTATAGTTTTTAATATTTAACAAAAATTTGCTTTAAAATAAAATGTTTGAAAAACTGAAATTAAACTAAATTAATTGTGTCTAACACTTTAGGTAACATAAAAGTCACTGAAGTCTTCAGAGTCGTTTTTAAATGCTGCATTTTTGTCTTCGTCTCAAACATTGAAAACTGAATTACATTTTTGTTCAGTAACAGTTACAGTTTTCTTATTGGTTTTTTGCTTATATCTCGAAAACAGTTACTCCTATCAATTTTTATCTTTCTTTCAAAATTAAAGCTGATAAAATTTCCTACAAAATAGTTATTTGCATTTTTCTTGTAGGACCAACCATAAGCGAGTTATAGAGTTGGATATAAATAATTTTTAACAAAAATTTGCTTTAAAATAAAATGTTTGAAAAACTGAAATTAAACTAAATTAATTGTGTCTAACACTTTAGTAGAGAAAAAAGAAAAAGACATAAAAGTCACCAAAGTCTTCAGAATCGTTTTTAGTCGTCATATTAATAACAATAACATTAATAATAATAATACTAATAGTACTAAATCTGCTTATATGCAAGCGCTTTATTAAGGTAACAGTTTTTTGGTTTATTGCTTATATCTCGAAAACAGTTACTCCTATGAATTTTTGTCTTTCTTTCAAAATTAAAGCTGATAAAATATTCTACAAAATAGTTATTTGCATTTTTCTTGTAGGACCAACCATAAGCGAGTTATAGAGTTCGATATAAATAATATTTAACAAAAATTTGCTTTAAAATAAAATGTTTGAAAAACGGAAATTAAACTAATTTAACTGTGTCTAACACTTTAGTAGAGAAAAAAGGAAAAGACATAAAAGTCACAAAAGGTTTCAGAGTTGTCTTTAGTTGTCATATTAATAACAATAACATTAATAATAATAATACTAATAGTACTAAATTTGCTTATATGCAAACGCTTAATTAAGGTAACAGTGTTTTGGTTTCTTGCTTATATCTCGAAAACAGTTACTCCTATCAATTTTTATTTTTTTACTAAAATTCAAGCTGATAAAATTTCCTACAAAATAGTTATTTGCATTTTTCATGTAGGACTAACCATAAGCGAGATATATGATTGAAAATAATTAATATTTAAAAAAAAAGTGCTTTAACAGAAAATGTCTTGTGATTTAAAATACACTTAATTTATTGGGTCCAATACTTTATTAGAAGAAAAAGGAAGTGACATAAAAGTCACTGAAGTCTTCAGAGTCGTTTTTAAATGCTGCAGTTTCGTCTTCGTCTCAAACATTGAAAACTGATTTACATTTTGGTTCAGTAACAGTCACAGTTTTCTTATTGGTTTTTTGCTTATATCTCGAAAACAGTTACTCCTATCAATTTTTATCTTTCTGTCAAAATTAAAGCTGATAAAATTTCCTACAAAATAGTTATTTGCATTTTTCTTGTAGGACCAACCATAAGCGAGTTATAGAGTTGGATATAAATAATATTTAACAAAAATTTGCTTTAAAATAAAATGTTTGAAAAACTGAAATTAAACTAATTTAATTGTGTCTAACACTTTAGTAGAGGAAAAAGAAGAAGACATAAAAGTCACTAAAGGTTTCAAAGTTGTCTTTAATCGTCATATTAATAACAATAACATTAATAATAATAATACTAATAGTACTAAATTTGCTTATATGCAAACGCTTAATTAAGGTAACAGTGTTTTGGTTTCTTGCTCATATCTCGAAAACAGTTACTCCTATCAATTTTTATCTTTTACTAAAATTCAAGCTGATAATATTTCCTACAAAATAGTTATTTGCATTTTTTATGTAGGACTAACCATAAGCGAGATATAAGATTGAAAATAATTAATATTTAAAAAAGAAGTGCTTTAACAGAAAATGTCTTGTGATTTAAAATACACTTAATTTATTAGGTCCAATACTTTATTAAAAAAAAAGGGGGTGACATATAAGTCACTGAAGTCTTCAGAGTCGATTTTAGATGCTGCATTTTCGTCTTCGTCTCAAACATTGAAAACTGAATTACATTTTTGTTCTGAAACGGTAACAGTTTTTACTTTGGTTTTTTGCTTATATCTCGAAAACAGTTACTCCTATCAATTTTTATCTTTCTTTCAAAATTAAAGCTGATAACATTTCCTACAAAATAGTTATTTGCATTTTTCTTGTAAGACCAACCATAAGCGAGTTATAAAGTTGGATATAAATAATATTTAACAAAAACTTGCTTAAAAATAAAATGTTTGAAATACTGAAATTAAACTAAATTAATTGTGTCTAACACTTTAGTAAAGAAAAAAGAAAAAGACATAAAAGTCACCAAAGTCTTCAGAATCGTTTTTAGTCGTCATATTAATAACAATAACATTAATAATAATAATACTAATAGTACTAAATCTGCTTATATGCAAGCGCTTTATTAAGGTAACAGTTTTTTGGTTTCTTGCTTATATCTCGAAAACAGTTACTCCTATGAATTTTTGTCTTTCTTTCAAAATTAAAGCTGATAAAATATTCTACAAAATAGTTATTTGCATTTTTCATGTAGGACTAACCATAAGCGAGATATAAGTTTGAAAATAATTAATATTTAAAAAAAACTGCTTTAACAGAAAATGTCTTGTGATTTAAAATACACTTAATTTATTAGGTCCAATACTTTATTAGAAGAAAAAGGGGGTGACATATAAGTCACTGAAGTCTTCAGAGTCGATTGTAAATGCTGCATTTTCGTCTTCGTCTCAAACATTAAAAACTGAATTACATTTTTGTTCTGAAACGGTAACAGTTTTCACTTTGGTTTTTTGCTTATATCTCGAAAACAATTACTCCTATCAGTTTTTATTTTTTTTTCAAAATAAAGCTGATAAAATTTTCTACAAAATAGTTATTTGCATTTTTCTTGTAGGGCCAACCATAAGCGAGTTATAAAGTTATATATAAATAATATTTAACAAAAACTTGCTTAAAAATTAAATGTTTGAAATACTGAAATTAAACTAAATTAATTGTGTCTAACACTTTAGTAGAGAAAAAAGAAAAAGACAAAAGTCACCAAAGTCTTCAGAATCGTTTTTAGTCGTCATATTAATAACAATAACATTAATAATAATAATACTAATAGTACTAAATTTGCTTACATGCAAACGCTTAATTCAGGTAACAATTTTTTGGTTTCCTGCTTATATCTCGAAAACAGTTACTCCTATGAATTTTTATTTTTTTACTAAAATTAAAGCTGATAAAATTTCCTACAAAATAGTTAATTGCATTTTTAATGTAGGACTAACCATAAGCGAGATATAAGTTTGAAAATAATTAAAATTTAAAAAAAAGTGCTTCAACAGAAAATGTCTTGTGATTTAAAATACACTTAATTTATTGGGTCCAATCCTTTATTAGAAGAAAAAAGAGGTGACAGAAAGGTCACTGAAGTCTTTAGAGTCGTTTGTAAATGCTGCATTTTCGTCTTCGTCTCAAACATTGAAAACTGAATTACATTTTTGTTCAGTAACTGTTACAGTTTTCTTATTGGTTTTTTGCTTATATCTCGAAAACAGTTACTCCTATCAATTTTTATCTTTTTTTTAAAATTAAAGCTGATAAAGCTTCCTACAAAATAGTTATTTGCATTTTTCTTGTAGGACCAACCATAAGCGAGTTATAGAGTTGGATATAAATAATATTTAACAAAAATTTGCTTAAAAATAAAATGTTTGAAATACTGAAATTAAACTAAATTAATTGTGTCTAACACTTTAGTAGAGAAAAAAGAAAAAGACATAAAAGTCACCAAAGTCTTCAGAATCGTTTTTAGTCATATTAATAACAATAACATTAATAATAATAATACTAATAGTACTAAATCTGCTTATATGCAAGCGCTTTATTAAGGTAACAGTTTTTTGGTTTCTTGCTTATATCTCGAAAACAGTTACTCCTATCAATTTTTATCTTTTTTCAAAATTAAAGCTGATAAAATTTCCGACAAAATAGTTATTTGCATTTTTCTTGTAGGACCAACCATAAGCGAGTTATAGAGTTGGATATAAATAATCTTTAACAAAAATTTGCTTTAAAATAAAATGTTTAAAAAACCGAAATTAAACTAAATTAACAGTTTTCGAGATATAAGCAAAAAACCAATAAGAAAACTGTAACTGTTACTGAACAAAAATGTAATTCAGTTTTCAATGTTTGAGACGAAGACGAAAATGCAGCATTTAAAATCGACTCTGAAGACTTCAGTGACTTTTATGTCACCTCCTTTTTCTTCTAATAAACTATTGGACCCAATAAATTAAGTGTATTTTAAATCCCAAGACATTTTCTGTTAAAACACTTTTTTTTTAAATATTAATTATTTTCAAACTTATATCTCGCTTATGGTTAGTCCTATATGAAATATGCAAATTACTATTTTGTAGGAAATTTTATCAGCTTTAATTTTAGTAAAAAGATAAAAATTGATAGGAGTAACTGTTTTCGAGATATAAGCAAGAAACCAAAAAACTGTTACCTTAATTAAGCGCTTGCATATAAGCTAATTTAGTACTAAAAACAACTCTGAAGATTTTGGTGACTTTATGTTTTCTCCTTTTTCCTCTACTAAAGTGTTAGACCCAATTAATTTAGTTTAATATCGGTTTTTCAAACATTTTATTTTAAAGCAAATTTTTGTTAAAGATTATTTATATCCAACTCTATAACTCGCTTATGGTTGGTCCTACAAGAAAAATGCAAATAACGATTTTGTTGGAAATTTTATCAGCTTTAATTTTGAAAGAAAGATAAAAATTGATAGGAGTAACAGTTTTCGAGATATAAGCAAAAAACCAATAAGAAAACTGTAACTGTTACTGAACAAAAATGTAATTCAGTTTTCAATGTTTGAGACGAAGACGAAAATGCAGCATTTAAAATCGACTCTGAAGACTTCAGTGACTTTTATGTCACCTCCTTTTTCTTCTAATAAAGTATTGGACCCAATAAATTAAGTGTATTTTAAATCACAAGACATTTTCTGTTAAAGCACTTTTTTTTAAATATTAGTTATTTTCAAACTTATATCTCGCTTATGGTTAGTCCTACATGAAAAATGCAAATTACTATTTTGTAGGAAATTTTAACAGCTTTAATTTTAGTGAAAAGATAAAAATTGATAGGAGTAACTGTTTTCGAGATATAAGCAAGAAACCAAAAAACTGTTACCTTAATTAAGGGCTTGCATATAAGCTAATTTAGTACTAAAAACAACTCTGAAGACTTTGGTGACTTTTATGTCACCTCCTTTTTCTTCTAATAAAGTATTGAACCCATTAAATTAAGTGTATTTTAAATCACAAGACATTTTCTGTTAAAGCACTTTTTTTTTAAATATTAATTATTTTCAAACTTATATCTCGCTTATGGTTAGTTCTACATAAAAAATGCAAATAACTATTTTGTAGGAAATTTTATCAGCTTTAATTTTAGTAAAAAGATAAAAATTGATAAGAGTAACTGTTTTCGAGATATAAGCAAGAAACTGTTACCTTAATTAAGCGCTTGCATATAAGCAAATTTAGTAATATTAGTATTATTATTATTATTAATGTTATTGTTATTAATATGACTACTAAAAACGACTCTCAAGACTTTGGTGACTTTTATGTCTTCTCCTTTTTTTCTCTACTAAAGTGTTAGTCTTAATTAATTTAGTTTAATTTCGGTTTTTTAAACATTTTATTTTAAAGCAAATTTTTGTTAAAGATTATTTATATCCAACTCTATAACTCGCTTATGGTTGGTCCTACAAAAAAAATGCGAATAACTATTTTGTAGAGAATTTTATCAGCTTTAATTTTGAAAGAAAGATAAAAATTGATAGGAGTAACTGTTTTCGAGATATAAGCAAAAAACCAATAAGAAAACTGTAACTGTTACTAAACAAAAATGTAATTCAGATTTCAATGTTTGAGACAAAGACGAAAATGCAGCATTTAAAATCGACTCTGAAGACTTCAGTGACTTTTATGTCTCCTCCTTTTTCTTCTAATAAAGTATTGGACCCATTAAATTAAGTGTATTTTAAATCACAAGACATTTTCTGTTAAAGCACTTTTTTTTTAAATATTAATTATTTTCAAACTTATATCTCGCTTATGGTTAGTCCTACATGAAAAATGCAAATTACTATTTTGTAGGGAATTTTATCAGCTTTAATTTTAGTAAAAAGATAAAAATTGATAGGAGTAACTGTTTTCGAGATATAAGCAAGAAACCAAAAAACTGTTACCTTAATTAAGCGCTTGCATATAAGCAAATTTAGTAATATTAGTATTATTAATATTAATGTTATTGTTATTAATGTGACGACTAAAAACGACTCTTAAGACTTTGGTGACTTTTATGTCTTCTCTTTTTTCCTCTACTAAAGTGTTAGTCTTAATTTAGTTTAATTTCGGTTTTTCAAACATTTTATTTTAAAGCAAATTTTTGTTAAAGATTATTTATATCCAACTCTATAACTCGCTTATGGTTGGTCCTACAAAAAAATGCAAATAACTATTTTGTAGGAAATTTTATCAGCTTTAATTTTAGTGAAAAAGTAAAAATTGATAGGAGTAACTGTTTTCGAGATATAAGCAAAAAACCAAAAAACTGTTACCTTAATTAAGCGTTTGCATATAAGCAAATTTAGTACTATTAGTATTATTATTATTAATGTTATTGTTATTAATATGACGACTAAAGACGACTCTGAAACATTTAGTGACTTTTATGTCTTTTCCTTTTTCCTCTACTAAAGTGTTAGATACAATTAATTTAGTTTAATTCAAGTTTTTCAAGCATTTTATTTTAAAGCAAATTTTTGTTAAATATTATTTATATCCAACTCTATAACTCGTTTATGCTTGGTCCTACAAGAAAAATGTAAATAACTATTTTGTTGGAAATTTTATCAGCTTTAATTTTGAAAGAAAGATAAAATTTGATAGGAGTAACTGTTTTCGAGATATAAGCAAAAAACCAATAAGAAAACTGTAACTGTTACTGAACAAAAATGTAATTCAGTTTTCAATGTTTGAGACGAAGACAAAAATGCAGCATTTAAAAACGACTCTGAAGACTTCAGTGACTTTTATGTCACCTCCTTTTTCTTCTATTACAGTATTGGACCCAATAAATTAAGTGTATTTTATAAATCACAAGACATTTTCTGTTAAAACACTTTTTTTTAATTATTAATTATTTTCAAACTTATATCTCGCTTATGGTTAGTTCTACATGAAAAATGCAAATAACTATTTTGTAGGAAATTTTATCACCTTAATTTTGGTGAAAAAGTAAAAATTGATAGGAGTAACTGTTTTCGAGATATAAGCAAAAAACAAAAAAACTGTTACCTTAATTAAGCGCTTGCATATAAGCAAATTTAGTACTACTAGTATTGTTATTATAAATGTTATTGTTATTAATATGACGACTAAAGACAACTCTAAGACTTTAGTGACTTTTATGTTTCCTCCTTTTTTCTCTACTAAATTGTTAGACACACTTAATTTAGTTTAATTTCAGTTTTTCAAACATTTTATTTTAATGCAAATTTTTGTTAAATATTAAAAACTATTAAATGGCTTATGCATAGAAATGAGAAAACGCTCATGTAACACACAAAATAAGCTCCATTTTTCCTTATTAAAAGTATTATTATTATTATTACTTTTGTTACTATTACTATTATTATTATTATTATTATTATTATTGTTATTATTATTATTATTATTATTATTATTATTATTATTATTATTATTATTATTATTATTATTAACTTTTGTATAGTAAATGTTTTTATACCAGTTTTAAAATGAGTTATTAATTTTAGCCAATTTCTTGCCTAAAAACTATCAAATGGCTTAGATTGCCTAAAAACACAGATCACACATGATCTTTTGCATAGAAATGAGAAAAGCTCATATAACACAAAATAAGCTTTATTTTTGCTTAGAAAACTAAGCTTATTTTTATTACTACTATTATTATTATTTTTATTATTATTATTATTATTATTACTATTATTTTTATTATTATTACTATTATTATTATTATTATTATTATTATTATTATTATTATTATTATTATTATTATTATTAAAAACCGATTATAACTTTTGTATAGTAAATGTTTTTATACCAGTTTTAAAATGAGTTATTAATTTTAGACAATTTCTTGCCTAAAAAAACAGATCACAGATGATCTCTTGCATAGAAATGAGAAAACGCTCAGATAACACAAAATAAGCATCATTTTTGCTTAGAAAAACTAAGCTTTAATTTACAAAGAAATTCATTATTATAAGTATTATTATCATTATTATTATTATTATTATTATTATTATTACTATTATTATTGTTATTATTACTATTATTACTATTATTATTATTATTATTATTATTATTATTATTATTATTATTAACTTTTGTATAGTAAATGTTTTTATACCAGTTTTAAAATGAGTTATTAATTTTATTCAATTTCTTGCCTAAAAACACAGATCACAGATGATCTCTTGCATAGAAATGAGAAAACGCTCATATAACACACAAAATAAGCTTCATTTTTGCTTAGAAAACTAAGCTTACTTTTATTACTATTATTATTATTTTTATTATTATTATTATTATTATTATTATTATTATTATTACTATTATTATTATTATTATTATTATTATTATTAACTTTTGTATAGTAAATGTTTTTATACCAGTTTTAAAATGAGTTATTAATTTTATTCAATTTCTTGCCTAAAAACACAGATCACAGATGATCTCTTGCATAGAAATGAGAAAACGCTCATATAACACACAAAATAAGCTTCATTTTTGCTTAGAAAACTAAGCTTACTTTTATTACTATTATTATTATTATTATTATTATTATTATTATTATTACTATTATTATTATTATTATTATTATTATTATTATTATTATTATTATTATTATTATTATTATTATTATTATTATTATTATTATTATTGTTATTATTATTATTATTATTAAAAAATTATATTAAACAGACAGAAAACGTCGTATTCTGACACAAAAAAACGAATTACGTTATAGACTTGACGAGAACGGCGTATCTCGGACTCTTATAGGACTCTTATAGGGTCAAAAAGTATCAGTTTGGATTAAAACAAATTATTTTTGTTGACTCTCAGTCTGAATTGTTCATCAGTTCAAACAAAAACGGCTTATTTTAGACGATCTTTTGCTTTGAACATGAAAATATACATCGAACAGACTAAAAACGTATTAATCTGGCATAAAAGAGCAATTTATGTATCACTTTGGATAAAGGCAGCTAATCCTATTCGTTTCATTGCTTAAAATAGACAAAATTGTTAATAAATGAAACAAAAACAAAAAAGCTTATTTGGAATGATTCTATGCTTCCAAACGAGTAAATTTTTATTAAACAGACGCCAAACATCATGTTTTGTCCTATAAAGACATTTTATATTGCAGTTTGTATTAAAACAAAATATTTTCGTTGATTCTTTGTTAGAAGCAGCAAACCTAACATTAAAGAATCTGAAAACTTTGTATTCGGACACAAACCACCGAATTTTGTATCAGTTTAGACAAAAACGGTTGATTTTCGACAATATTTTGCTTTGAACAAGAAAACTTATATCAAACTGACTAAAAACGTCTTATTTTAGTACAAAACAAAAAATTTGCGTTATAGTCTTAAAGCTGATTCATGCCACAATTTGGATAAAAACCAATTATTTTCGTTAATTCATTGTTACAAACATGAAACCTTAAATCAAAGTAACTGAAAACCCCTTATTCAGGCACAGAAATTGGAATTACGTTTCAGTCTGGACAAAAACTGCTTACTTTAGACAATCCTTTGTTTTGAATACAAAAACTTACATTAAAAAGATTTAAAACGTCTTATTCTGGCTGAAAACTGCAAATTATATATTACTCTAGATAAAAGCAATTTATCCTGATTACTCCTTTACTTAGAATAGAGTAAACTTGTATAAAACTTAATGAAAACTTTAAATTTCGTCTCAAAGAAATAATTTACGTTATAGTTTTGACCAGCACTGTTTATTTCAAACGATTTTATGATTCGAAACTAATGAACTTTTATGGGGCAGATGCAAAACCACATATTACCATATAAAGCGTTGTTTTAAAGCAAATTATTACCTTTTGCAACAAGAAATTTCACACGTCAAAGAAACTGAAAACATCGTATCCATGCACAAATATCGAATTACGTATCAGTTTAGGCAAATACAGCTTATTTTAAACTATTCCTTGCTATAAACAAGAAAAGTTTTATCAAACATATTGAAAATGTCTTATTCTCGAAAATAAGAGCAAATTATGTATCAGTTTTAACAAAAGCGGATTACTCTGTTTGATTCTATGCTTAGAGTAGAGTAAACTACTATAAAACGTAATGAAAACTCTATATTCAAGCACAAAAGAACAAATTACGTTATAGTTTTGACAAAAAAAAATTATTTCGGACGACTACATACTTCGAAGTAAGCAAACTTTAATTGAACAAGTGCAAAAGCTAATACTTTGCTTTAAAATAACGATTTATGTGGTAATATGGTATTTTGCATCTGTCCTATAAAAGTTTACTCGTTTCGCTCCATTGAATCATTCGAAATAAATTATTTTGACACAACAACGAAAATAATTTTTTTGTTCAAACTGTAACATGTCGTTTTTATAAAACGAACTAAGACGTTTGGCATCTGTTTAGTGAAAGTTTTCTCGTTTGGGGGCATAAAATCGTTTGAAATTAACAGTTCTGGTCAAAACTATAACGTAAATTATTTCTTTGAGACGAAATTTAAAGTTTTCATTAACTTTTATACAAGTTTGCTCTATTCTAAGCAAAGGAGTAATCGGGATAAACTACTTTTATCCAAAGTAATACATAATTTGCAGTTTTGAGCCAGAATAAGACGTTTTTAATCTTTTTAATGTAAGTTTTCGTGTTCAAAAGAAAGAATCGTCTAAAATAAGCAATTTGTGTCTAGACTGAAACGTAATTTGATTTTCTGTGACATAAATCGTTTTTTAAAAGCGAAATTAGACGTTTTGCCTCTGTTCAGTGAAAGTATACTGGTTTCAAAGC
Source organism: Tribolium castaneum (assembly GCF_031307605.1). Lineage (NCBI taxonomy): Eukaryota > Metazoa > Arthropoda > Insecta > Coleoptera > Tenebrionidae > Tribolium > Tribolium castaneum. The sequence goes on from NC_087398.1 coordinate 18,963,646, forward strand.
ATAGAATCGTTTGAAATTAACAGTTCTCGTCAAGACTATAACGCAAATCTTTAAAGTGATACAAAGAAATAATTTACGTTATAGTTTTGACCAGAACTCTTAATTTCAAACGATTTTATGCCCCCAAACGAGAAAACTTTCACTAAACAGAAGCCAAACGTCTTAGTTCGTTTTATAAAAGCGACTTATGTTACAGTTTAAACAAAAACAAATTATTTTCGTTTTTGTTGTGTCAAAATAATTTATTTCGAATGATTCAATGAAGCGAAACGAGTAAACTTTTATAGGACAGATGCAAAATACCATTTTACCACATAAATTGTTATTTTAAAGCAAAGTATTAGCTTTTGCACTTGTTCAATTAAAGTTTGCTTACTTCGAAGTATGTAATCGTCCGAAATATTTTTTTTAGTCAAAACTATAACGTAATTTGTTCTTTTGAGCTTGAATATAGAGTTTTCATTACGTTTTATAGTAGTTTACTCTACTCTAAGCATAGAATCAAACAGAGTAATCCGCTTTTGTTAAAACTGATACATAATTTGCTCTTATTTTCGAGAATAAGACGTTTTCAATATGCTTGATAAAATTTTTCTTGTTTATAGCAAGGAATCGTTTAAAATAAGCTGTATTTGCCTAAACTGATACGTAATTCGATATTTATGTATGGATACGAAGTTTTCAGTTTCTTTGACGTGAAATTTCTTGTTGCAAAAGGTAATAATTTGCTTTAAAACAACGCTTTATATGGTAATATGTGGTTTTACATCTGCCCCATAAAAGTTCATTAGTTTCGAATCATAAAATCGTTTGAAATAAACAGTGCTGGTCAAAACTATAACGTAAATTATTTCTTTGAGACGAAATTTAAAGTTTTCATTAACTTTTATACAAGTTTGCTCTATTCTAAGCAAAGGAGTAATCGGGATAAACTACTTTTATCCAAAGTAATACATAATTTGCAGTTTTGAGCCAGAATAAGACGTTTTTAATCTTTTTAATGTAAGTTTTCGTGTTCAAAAGAAAGAATCGTCTAAAATAAGCAATTTGTGTCTAGACTGAAACGTAATTTGATTTTCTGTGACATAAATCGTTTTTTAAAAGCGAAATTAGACGTTTTGCCTCTGTTCAGTGAAAGTATACTGGTTTCAAAGCATAGAATCGTTTGAAATTAACAGTTCTCGTCAAGACTATAACGCAAATCTTTAAAGTGATACAAAGAAATAATTTACGTTATAGTTTTGACCAGAACTCTTAATTTCAAACGATTTTATGCCCCCAAACGAGAAAACTTTCACTAAACAGAAGCCAAACGTCTTAGTTCGTTTTATAAAAGCGACTTATGTTACAGTTTA
>NC_087398.1:18970000-19100000 GCF_031307605.1 Tribolium castaneum
ATTTGCATTTTTCATGTAGGACTAACCATAAGCGAGATATAAGTTTGAAAATAATTGATATTTAAAAAAAAATGTGCTTTAACAGAAAATGTCTTGTGATTTAAAATACACTTAATTTATTGGGTCCAATACTTTATTAGAAGAAAAAGGAGGTGACAAAAATGTCACTGAAGTTTTTAGAGTCGTTTGTAAATGATGCATTTTCGTCTTCGTCTCAAATATTGAAAACTGAATTACATTTTTGTTTAGTAACTGTAACAGTTTTCACTTTGGTTTTTTGCTTATATCTCGAAAACATTTACTCTTATCAATTTTTATCTTTCTTTCAAAATTAAAGCTGATAAAATTTCCTACAAAATAGTTACATGCATTTCTTTTGTAGGACCTACCGTAAGCGAGTTAAAGAGTTAGATATAAATAACCTTTAACAAAAATTTGCTTTAAAATTAAATGTTTGAAAAACTGAAATTAAACTAAATTAATTGTGTCTAACACTTTAGTAGAGGAAAAAGGAAAAGACATAAAAGTCACTAAAGGTTTCAGAGTCGTCTTTAGTCGTCTTATTAATAACAATAACATTAATAATAATAATGCTAATAGTACTATATTTGCTTATATGCAAGCGCTTAATTAAGATAACAGTTTTTTGGTTTCTTGCTTATATCTCGAAAACAGTTACTCCTATCAATTTTTATTTTTTTACTAAAATTAAAGCTGATAAAATTTCCTACAAAATAGTTATTTGCATTTTTCATGTAGGACTAACCATAAGCGAGATATAAGTTTGATAATAATTAATATTTAAAAAAAAAGTGCTTTAACAGAAAATGCCTTGTGATTTAAAATACAATAAAAACATTTACTATACAAAAGTTATAATTGGTTTTTAATAATAATAATAATAATAATAATAATAATAATAATAATAATAATAATAATAATAATAATAATAATAATAATAATAATACTTATAATAATAAATTTCTTTCTAAATTAACTTATATTAAACAGGCAGAAAACGTCGTATTCTGACACAAAAAAACGAATTACGTTATAGACTTGACGAGAACGGCTTATCTCGGACTCTTATAGGACTCTTATAGGGTCAAAAAGTATCAGTTTGGATTAAAACAAATTATTTTTGTTGAGTCTCCGTCTGAATTGTTTACCAGTTCAAACAAAAACGGCTTATTTTAGACGATCTTTTGCTTTGAACAAGAAAACTTACATCGAACAGACTAAAAACGTATTAATCTGGCATAAAAGAGCAATTTATGTATCACTTTGGATAAAGGCAGCTAATCCTATTCGTTTCATTGCTTAAAATAGACAAAATTGTTAATAAATCTAACAAAAACGCTGTATTCTAGCACAAAATACTAATTACATTATAGTTTCGACGAGTATAGCTTATTTCGAATGATTCTATGCTTCCAAACGAGTAATTTTTTTTTAAACAGTTGCCAAACATCATGTTTTGTCCTATAAAGACATTTTATATTGCAGTTTGTATTACATCAAAGTAACTGAAAACCCCTTATTCTGGCACAGCAATTCGAATTACGTTTCAGTCTGGACAAAAACTGCTTACTTTAGACGATCCTTTGTTTTGAATACAAAAACTTACATTAAAAAGATTAAAAACGTCTTATTCTGGCCGAAAACTGCAAATTATATATTACTCTAGATAAAAGCAATTTATCCTGATTACTCCTTTACTTAGAATAGAATAAACTTGTATAAAACTTAATGAAAACTTTAAATTTCGTCTCAAAGAAATAATTTACGTTATAGTTTTGACCAGCACTGTTTATTTCAAACAATTTTATGATTCGAAACTAATGAACTTTTATGGGGCAAATGCAAAACCACATATTACCATATAAAGCGTTGTTTTAAAGCAAATTATTACCTTTTGCAACAAGAAATTTCACGTCAAAGAAACTGAAAACATCGTATCCATGCACAAATATCGAATTACGTATCAGTTTAGGCAAATACAGCTTATTTTAAACGATTCCTTGCTATAAACAATTATTATTTATTAATAAACAATTATTTTATTAATTATTTTCAATCTTATATCTCGCTTATGGTTAGTCCTACATAAAAAATGCAAATAACTATTTTGTAGGAAATGTTATCAGCTTTAATTTTGAAAAAAAGACAAAAATTTATAGGAGTAACTGTTTTCGAGATATAAGCAAGAAACCAAAAAACTGTTACCTTAATTAAGCGTTTGCATATAAGCAAATTTAGTACTATTAGTATTATTATTATTAATGTTATTGTTATTAATATGACGATTAAAGACAACTTTGAAATCTTTAGTAACTTTTATGTCTTCTTCTTTTTCCTCTACTAAAGTGTTAGACACAATTAAATTAGTTTAATTTCAGTTTTTCAAACATTTTATTTTAAAGCAAATTTTTGTTAAATATTATTTATATCCAACTCTATAACTCGCTTATGGTTGGTCCTACAAGAAAAATGCAAATAACTATTTTGTAGGAAGTTTTATCAGCTTTAATTTTGAAAAAAAGATAAAAATTGATAAAAGTAACTGTTTTCGAGATATAAGCAAAAAACCAATAAGAAAACTGTGACTGTTACTGAACAAAAATGTAATTCGGTTTTCAATGTTTGCGACGACGACGAAACTGCAGCATTTAAAAACGACTCTGAAGACTTCAGTGACTTTTATGTCACTTCCTTTTTCTTCTAATAAAGTATTGGACCCAATAAATTAAGTGTATTTTAAATCACAAGACATTTTCTGTTAAAGCACTTTTTTTTTAAATATTAATTATTTTCAATCATATATCTCGCTTATGGTTAGTCCTACATGAAAAATGCAAATAACTATTTTGTAGGAAATTTTATCAGCTTGAATTCTAGTAAAAAGATAAAAATTGATAGGAGTAACTGTTTTCGAGATATAAGCAAGAAACCAAAACACTGTTACCTTAATTAAGCGTTTGCATATAAGCAAATTTAGTACTATTAGTATTATTATTATTAATGTTATTGTTATTAATATGACAACTAAAGACAACTCTGAAACCTTTAGTGACTTTTATGTCTTTTCCTTTTTCCTCTACTAAAGTGTTAGACACAATTAAATTAGTTTAATTTCAGTTTTTCAAACATTTTATTTTAAAGCAAATTTTTGTTAAATATTATTTATATCCAACTCTATAACTCGTTTATGGTTGGTCCTACAAGAAAAATGCAAATAACTATTTTGTAGGAAATGTTATCAGCTTTAATTTTGAAAAAAAGACAAAAATTTATAGGAGTAACTGTTTTCGAGATATAAGCAAGAAACCAAAAAACTGTTACCTTAATAAAGCGCTTGCATATAAGCAGATTTAGTACTATTAGTATTATTATTATTAATGTTATTGTTATTAATATGACGACTAAAAACGATTCTGAAGACTTTGGTGACTTTTATGTCTTTTTCTTTTTTCTCTACTAAAGTGTTAGACACAATTAATTTAGTTTAATTTCAGTATTTCAAACATTTTATTTTTAAGCAAGTTTTTGTTAAATATTATTTATATCCAACTTTATAACTCGCTTATGGTTGGTCCTACAAGCAAAATGCAAATAACTATTTTGTAGGAAATGTTATCAGCTTTAATTTTGAAAGAAAGATAAAAATTGATAAGAGTAACTGTTTTCGAGATATAAGCAAAAAACCAAAGTAAAAACTGTTACCGTTTCAGAACAAAAATGTAATTCAGTTTTCAATGTTTGAGACGAAGACGAAAATGCAGCATTTAAAATCGACTCTGAAGACTTCAGTGACTTATATGTCACCCCCTTTTTTTCTAATAAAGTATTGGACCTAATAAATTAAGTGTATTTTAAATCACAAGACATTTTCTGTTAAAGCACTTCTTTTTTAAATATTAACTATTTTCAATCTTATATCTCGCTTATGGTTAGTCCTACATAAAAAATGCAAATAATTATTTTGTAGGAAATTTTATCAGCTTAAATTTTAGTAAAAAGATAAAAATTGATAGGAGTAACTGTTTTCGAGATATGAGCAAGAAACCAAAACACTGTTACCTTAATTAAGCGTTTGCATATAAGCAAATTTAGTACTATTAGTATTATTATTATTAATGTTATTGTTATTAATATGACGATTAAAGACAACTTTGAAACCTTTAGTGACTTTTATGTCTTCTTTTTTTTCCTCTACTAAAGTGTTAGACACAATTAAATTAGTTTAATTTCAGTTTTTCAAACATTTTATTTTAAAGCAAATTTTTGTTAAATATTATTTATATCCAACTCTATAACTCGCTTATGGTTGGTCCTATAAGAAAAATGCAAATAACTATTTTGTAAGAAATTTTATCAGCTTTAATTTAAAAAAAAAGATAGAAATTGATAGGAGTAACTGTTTTCGAGATATAAGCAAGAAACCAAAAAACTGTTACCTTAATAAAGCGCTTGCATATAAGCAGATTTAGTACTATTAGTATTATTATTATTAATGTTATTGTTATTAATATGACGACTAAAAACGATTCTGAAGACTTTGGTGACTTTTATGTCTTTTTCTTTTTTCTCTACTAAAGTGTTTGACTCAATTAATTTAGTTTAATTTCGGTTTTTCAAACATTTTATTTAAAGCAAATTTTTGTTAAATATTATTTATATCCAACTCTATAACTCGCTTATGGTTGGTCCTACAAGAAAAATGCAAATAACTATTTTGTAGGAAGCTTTATCAGCTTTAATTTTAAAAGAAAGATAAAAATTGATAGGAGTAACTGTTTTCGAGATATAAGCAAAAAACCAATAAGAAAACTGTAACAGTTACTGAACAAAAATGTAATTCAGTTTTCAATGTTTGAGACGAAGACGAAAATGCAGCATTTACAAACGACTCTAAAGACTTCAGTGACCTTTCTGTCACCTCTTTTTTCTTCTAACAAAGTATTGGACCCAATAAATTAAGTGTATTTTAAATCACAAGACATTTTCTGTTGAAGCACTTTTTTTTTAATTTTAATTATTTTCAATCTTATATCTCGCTTATGGTTAGTCCTACATAAAAAATGCAAATAACTATTTTGTAGGAAATTTTATCAGCTTGAATTTTAGTAAAAAGATAAAAATTGATAGAAGTAACTGTTTTCGAGATATGAGCAAGAAACCAAAACACTGTTACCTTAATTAAGCGTTTGCATATAAGCAAATTTAGTACTATTAGTATTATTATTATTAATGTTATTGTTATTAATATGACGATTAAAGACAACTTTGAAATCTTTAGTAACTTTTATGTCTTCTTCTTTTTCCTCTACTAAAGTGTTAGACACAATTAAATTAGTTTAATTTCAGTTTTTCAAACATTTTATTTTAAAGCAAATTTTTGTTAAATATTATTTATATCCAACTCTATAACTCGCTTATGGTTGGTCCTACAAGAAAAATGCAAATAACTATTTTGTAGGAAATTTTATCAGCTTTAATTTTGAAAGAAAGATAAAAATTGATATGAGTAACTGTTTTCGAGATTTAAGCAAAAAACCAATAAGAAAACTGTGACTGTTACTGAACAAAAATGTAATTCGGTTTTCAATGTTTGAGACGAAGACGAAACTGCAGCATTTAAAAACGACTCTGAAGACTTCAGTGACTTTTATGTCACTTCCTTTTTCTTCTAATAAAGTATTGGACCCAATAAATTAAGTGTATTTTAAATCACAAGACATTTTCTGTTAAAGCACTTTTTTTTTAAATATTAATTATTTTCAATTATATTTAGTTTTCAATGTTTGAGACGAAGACGAAAATGCAGCATTTAAAATCGACTCTGAAGACTTCAGTGACTTTTATGTCACCTCCTTTTTCTTCTAATAAAGTATTGGACCCAATAAATTAAGTGTATTTTAAATCATAAGACATTTTCTGTTAAAGCACTTTTTTTTTAAATATTAATTATTTTCAAACTTATATCTCGTTTATGGTTAGTTCTACATGAAAAATGCAAATTACTATTTTGTAGAAAATTTTATCTGCTTTAATTTTAGTAAAAACATAAAAATTGATAGGAGTAACTGTTTTCGAGAGATAAGCAAGAAACCAAAAAACTGTTACCTTAAATAAGCGCTTGCATTTAAGCAAATTTAGTACTAAAAACAACTCTGAAGACTTTGGTGACTTTTATGTCTTCTCTTTTTTTCTCTACTAAAGTGTTAGACCCAATTAAATTAGTTTAATATCGGTTTTTCAAACATTTTATTTTAAAGCAAATTTTTGTTAAAGATTATTTATATCCAACTCTATAACTCGCTTATGGTTGGTCTTACAAAAAAATGCAAATAACTATTTTGTAGGAAATTTTATCAGCTTTAATTTTGAAAAAAAGATAAAAATTGATAGGAGTAACTGTTTTCGAGATATAAGGAAGAAACCAAAATACTGTTACCTTAATTAAGCGTTTGCATATAAGCAAATTTAGTACTATTAGTATTATTATTATTAATGTTATTGTTAATAATATGACGACTAAAGACGACTCTGAAACATTTAGTGACTTTTATGTCTTCTCCTTTTTCTTCTACTAAAGTGTTAGACACAATTAATTTAGTTAAATTCCGGTTTTTCAAGCATTTTATTTTAAAGCAAATTTTTGTTAAATATTATTTATATCCAACTCTATAACTCGTTTATGCTTGGTCCTACAAGAAAAATGTAAATAACTATTTTGTTCGAAATTTTATCAGCTTTAATTTTGGAAGAAAGATAAAATTTGATAAGAGTAACAGTTTTCGAGATATAAGCAAAAAACCAATGAGAAAACTGTAACTGTTACTGAACAAAAATGTAATTCAGTTTTCAATGTTTGAGACGAAGACGAAAATGCAGCATTTAAAAACGACTCTGAAGACTTCAGTGTCTTTTATGTCACCTCCTTTTTCTTTTAATAAAGTATAGAAATCAATAAATTAAGTGTATTTTAAATCACAAGTCATTTTCTGTTAAAGCACTTTTTTTTAAATAATTATTATTTTCAAACTTATATCTCGCTTATGGTTAGTCCTACATGAAAAATGCAAATAACCATTTTGTAGGGAATTTTATCAGCTTAAATTTTAGTAAAAAGATAAAAATTGATAGGAGTAACTGTTTTCGAGATATAAGCAAGAAACCAAAAAACTGTTACCTTAATTAAGCGTTTGCATATAAGCAAATTTAGTACGATTAGTATTATTATTATTAATGTTATTGTTATTAATATAACAATTAAAGACAACTCTGAAATCTTTAGTGACTTTTATGTCTTCTTCTTTTTCCTCTACTTAAGTGTTAGACACAATTAATTTAGTTTAATTTCAGTATTTCAAACATTTTATTTTAAAGCAAATTTTTGTTAAATATTATTTAAATCCATCTCTGTTTATTGCATTTTTTTTGTAGGACCAACCATAAGCGAGTTATAGAGTTGGATATAAATAATCTTTAACAAAAATTTGATATAAAATAAAATGTTTGAAAAACCGAAATTAAACTAAATTAATATTAAAATAATTATTAATATTATTATTATTAAAAACCGACTATAACTTTTGTATAGTAAATGTTTTTATACCAGTTTTAAAATGAGTTTTTAATTTTAGACAATTTCTTGCCTAAAAACAGATCACAGATGATCTCTTGCATAGAAATGAGAAAACGCTCAGATAACACAAAATAAGCTTCATTTTTCCTTAGAAAAACTAAGCTTTAATTTAGAAAGAAATTCATTATTATAAGTATTATTATTATTATTATTATTATTATTATTATTATTATTATTATTATTATTATTATTATTATTATTATTATTATTATTAAAAACCGATTATAACTTTTGTATAGTAAATGTTTTTATTGTATTTTAAATCACAAGGCATTTTCTGTTAAAGCACTTTTTTTTTAAATATTAATTATTATCAAACTTATATCTCGCTTATGGTTAGTCCTACATGAAAAATGCAAATAACTATTTTGTAGGAAATTTTATCAGCTTTAATTTTAGTAAAAAGATAAAAATTGATAGGAGTAACTGTTTTCGAGATATAAGCAAGAAACCAAAAAACTGTTACCTTAATTAAGCGCTTGCATATAAGCAAATATAGTACTATTAGCATTATTATTATTAATGTTATTGTTATTAATATGACGACTAAAGACGACTCTGAAACCTTTAGTGACTTTTATGTCTTTTCCTTTTTCCTCTACTAAAGTGTTAGATAAGTTTGAAAATAATTAATAATTAAAAAAAGTGTTTTAACAGAAAATGTCTTGTGATTTATAAAATACACTTAATTTATTGGGTCCAATACTATATTAGAAGAAAAAGGAAGTGACATAAAAGTCACTGAAGTCTTCAGAGTCGTTTTTAAATGCTGCAGTTTCGTCTTCGTCTCAAACATTAAAAAACGAATTACATTTTTGTTCAGTAACAGTCACAGTTTTCTTATTGGTTTTTTGCTTATATCTCGAAAACAGTTACTCCTATCAATTTTTATCTTTCTTTTAAAATTAAAGCTGATAAAGCTTCCTACAAAATAGTTATTTGCATTTTTCTTGTAGAACCAACCATAAGCGAGTTATAGAGTTGGATATAAATAATATTTAACAAAAATTTGCTTTAAATAAAATGTTTGAAAAACCGAAATTAAACTAAATTAATTGAGTCTAACACTTTAGTAGAGAAAAAAGAAAAAGACATAAAAGTCACCAAAGTCTTCAGAATCGTTTTTAGTCGTCATATTAATAACAATAACATTAATAATAATAATACTAATAGTACTAAATCTGCTTATATGCAAGCGCTTTATTAAGGTAACAGTTTTTTGGTTTCTTGCTTATATCTCGAAAACAGTTACTCCTATGAATTTTTGTCTTTCTTTCAAAATTAAAGCTGATAAAATATTCTACAAAATAGTTATTTGCATTTTTCTTGTAGGACCAACCATAAGCGAGTTATAGAGTTGGATATAAATAATATTTAACAAAAATTTGCTTTAAAATAAAATGTTTGAAAAACTGAAATTAAACTAATTTAACTGTGTCTAACACTTTAGTAGAGAAAAAAGGAAAAAACATAAAAGTCACTAAAGGTTTCAGAGTTGTCTTTAGTTGTCATATTAATAACAATAACATTAATAATAATAATACTAATAGTACAAAATTTGGTTATATGCAAACGCTTAATTAAGGTAACAGTGTTTTGGTTTCTTGCTTATATCTCGAAAACAGTTACTTCTATCAATTTTTATCTTTTTACTAAAATTCAAGCTGATAAAATTTCCTACAAAATAGTTATTTGCATTTTTCATGTAGGACTAACCATAAGCGAGATATATGATTGAAAATAATTAATATTTAAAAAAAAAGTGCTTTAACAGAAAATGTCTTGTGATTTAAAATACACTTAATTTATTGGGTCCAATACTTTATTACAAGAAAAAGGAAGTGACATAAAAGTGATTTAAAATACACTTAATTTATTGAGTCCAATACTTTATTAGAAAAAAAAGGAGGTGACTTAAAAGTCACTGAAGTTTTCAGAGTCGTTTTTAAATGCTGCATTTTCGTCTTCGTCTCAAACATTGAAAACTGAATTACATTTTTGTTCAGTAACGGTTACAATTTTCACTTTGGTTTTTTGCTTATATCTCGAAAACAGTTACTCCTATAAATTTTTATCTTTTCTTTAAAATTAAAGCTGATAAAATTTCCTACAAAATAGTTTTTAACATTTTTTTTGTAGGACCAACCATAAGCGAGTTATAGAGTTGGATATAAATAATCTTTAAGAAAAATATGCTTTAAAATAAAATGTTTGAAAAACTGTAATTAAACTAATTTAATTGTGTCTAACACATTAGTAGAGGAAAAAAAAGAAGACATTATTATTATTATTATTATTATTATTATTATTATTATTATTATTATTATTATTATTATTATTATTAATATTATTATTTTGCCCGCGATGGGTACCGATTCAGACGGTGAGGGCGACAGCTCCAAAAATAACACTCGAAACTCTAATAATTGCAAAATTTGCGAAGAGAAAGTCCGTTCTGGCAGTGGTATAAAGTGCAACAGACCCAAATGTTCGGTAGTTTTGCATTCAAAGTGCTTTGAAATGCTGGCAAAAGTAGTTTTTGTTGATCGTCAATCGTGGATGTGTAAAGAATGTGTCGGGAAGTGCAAGGACAATCCAAATACTGAATTAAAGTTACTGAAAATTTAAAATGAAGGTTTAATACGTGAAAAACAGCTTCTAGAAAAACTTCTTGCTGAAATGGAATACTCTAGTCAGCTTATGAAAGATAAAATCGAAGATTATCAAAATGTCATTGAAGGTTTAAATCGCGATACGATATCGAGTAAAAACTCGCCTTCATGTTCTTATAGCAGCGCGTTGAAAAAATCTAAATCTAACCATTCTTCAGCTGATGTGCTTATATTAAAATCGTCTGATCAAAATAAAAATAGTGCTCAAATCGAGAAAAATATTAAAAATATGTGTAACGAATCCGATTTAAAAATAAATGTAAATGGTACAAAGCATATAAAAAGTGGTTTATTAATAAATTGTGAAAATAAAGAGTCCTTGAGCAAATTAAAGGACTTAGTTTCTTCGAAAGGCAACTCATCCTACACAGCTTCAGTACCTGGTAAATTTAACCCTCGTCTAAAAATTTATAATGTTCCTGCTGAAGATGCAACTCAACCTGGGCTTGTGGAAGATTATCTCTAGAAATGATCTTAATGCTTCCATTGAGGATATTAAAGTAGTTGCCAAAATCAAAAACAAAAAAGATTATAACATTATTATTGAAGTTACACCGTTTCTCTTTAAAAATATTATCGAAAGGGGTTCGCTATATATCGGTTGGCATAAATCTAATATAGCTGAATGTTTCAACTTAATAAAATGCTACAAATGTTGCAAATACGGTCATACCAAGAACAAATGTACTTCACAAGTAGCTATCTGTCCCAAATGTAGCGGATCCCACAAAATGAAAGATTGTGAAACAGAAAGATTATGTTGTCCAAATTGTACATTCTCAAATTCTCGGTTTAAATTGCAATTAACTACTGATCATACAGCAAATGATTTATCTTGTCATACGTATCAACACATATTGAATCTTGTAAAGCAAAAGACTAATTATTGTTAACTAATATTAAAATTTATAATTTTATTTTTTCTTCTCCTCTTATTTTATTCTCTTTTATGGATCACAACTTTAAAATTGCTCATGTGAATGCTAGATCTTTATTTACTGGCTTTGATGCTTTTAGAGATAGTATTCTAGAGAATGATTTTGATATAATGGGTGTGTCAGAAACTTGGTTGACAAGTCAGTTGCCGTCGCAAGCGGTTGACGTACCGGGTTTCAAATTATTAAGACAGGACCGTGTCGCTAGACGGGGTGGTGGTGTAGCTGCATATATTAGAGAAAATATTTCATCTAAAATAGTTGAAAATATAAAAAGTCCTACAGAAATTGAATGTTTATTAGTAGAAATTAAAACCACATTTTGTCATTTTCTTTTGGGGGTTATCTATCGCAGCCCCTCAACTAATATTGGTGTTCTTACGGAGTTTCTAGAAGAGTTATTACCTACTTTACTTCTAAAATATGAAAAATTAATTTTTTTAGGTGACTTAAATATTGACCATACTTTCGAAAACAATGTAATAGATATTTTTGGGTCTTACGATTTTACTCAAATTATTAGTGAACCGACACGTATCTCCAAAACTAGTCAAAAAATTCTAGATGTCATTTATACCAATTTTCCAGATAAGATTATTGCTTCTGGAACTTTAAATGCAGACATTTTTTCCGATCACTGCATCATACACTGTACCTTAAAAGTAAAAGTCACTTTAAACTTCTTAACTTATGTTACCTACAGAGATTACAAATATTTTTTAAAATCCTGCTTCCTCCAAGATTTACAAAATTTAAACTGGGATGATATTTTTTATATAAATGATATTGACTCCAAGTTATACCTTTTTAATTACAATGTTATAAAATTGTTTGACAAACATGCTCCTCTGGTTACTAAAAAACTTACAAAAAAATTCTCACCCTGGTTAACAGAAAATATTAAGAAACTTATGAAAAAAAGAGATGTATCTTTAACCAAATTTAAACTAACTAAACTCGATGCTGATTGGGAAGCATATCGCCAATTTCGAAATTTTTGTGTCTCTGCAATTAAAAAAGAAAAAGCAGCCTTTCTAAACAAAATTAACAATAATAATAAAATGTTATGGAAAACATTAAATAAATTTGGTTTGAGATCTCGTGAGAACACCCATATTCCTTCACATTTAAACGATGTTAACAAAATCAATGATTATTTCTTATCTGTTTTTAATTCAAATCCTCCCCATGATCAAACACTTAATTATTACCTTCAAAGCACTTATAGTAAGGAACTTAAATTTTCACTTCAGCTACCTACCGTAAATGAAATCCATGATATAATTTTTGACCTTCAGTCAAACGCTACAGGTTTTGATGGAATAAATGCCAAGATGCTAAAGTTTTGCAGTCCATTTATTGATAAATATATAACTCACATTCTAAACTGTTGTTTAGAATCTGGTTACTATCCTGTTCATTGGAAAATTACTCTCGTAAAGCCGTTACCAAAAGTAAGCGAACCTCAAAATTATAGTGATCTCAGACCTATTAGTATTATTTCAACCTTATCGAAAATACTTGAAAAAGTAATTTTTAAACAACTTTATACTTTCGTCACTTCCCATAATATTCTTCCACCTTCACAATCTGGTTTTAGAAAAGGTTTTAGTACTAATACATCATTGACAAATATTTTAGACAATATAATTAGAAATACGGATAATGGCTTAAATACAGCATTGATATCACTTGACTTTTCAAAAGCTTTTGACACCATAAATCATGCATTGCTATGTGCTAAACTAAAATTTTTAGGCTTTGATGCAAGTTGTTTAAGATTTTTTTTTCATTACTTAAATGGACGTACCCAAATGGTTTAACTTACTAATTTATTATCATACCGCGGAGCAGTTACATCAGGTGTACCCCAAGGCTCTGTTTTAGGACCCTTATTGTATCTGTTATATACTTTTGACATAGCAAACTCTATTCAACATTCAACCATTCATGCATTTGCTGATGATACGCAATTAGAGTACTCTTTTAAGCGCAGCACAGTTGTTGAGGCAAATCGTTGTCTCAATTTTGATCTAGAAGGTATTCAGACTTATTCATTTACTCACAATCTGAAGCTTAATGATGAAAAGTGTTCCTTTATAGTTTTCGGACCTAAATTTGATGATAGTAATCTCGTATCGACTCTCAACATACATTGCGGAAAATCTAAATTAAAGCTTGTCAAAAGTGTAAAACTACTGGGGGTAGTCTTTGATCAAAACTTACGTTTTAAAAATCATGTCTCTCTCTTAGTGAAAAAAAGTTATGTGTGTCTAAGACAACTTTATCAGAATTTTAATATAATAAATTTCAAATTAAGAAAAAAACTATGCGAAATGCTTGTTTTACCGATTATAAATTACTGTCTCACTGTTTTTTATCCTTGTCTTGACTCTAGTTATAAATACCGCTTACAAAAAATTCAAAATAACTGCTGTAGATTCATTTTCAAATTAAAAAAATATGATCATATTTCTGTTAAAATTAAACAAATAAATTGGTTAAAACTCGACCTTCATTTTCAATATCTGATGGCTGTCTTGGTTCACTCTACTCTGTCTACGTCAACACCTCCTTATCTAAAGAAAAAACTTGTACATCGCCGATCTCTGCACAGTGCTAATTTACGTCATGTTTCTCGCTTGTCCATGCCCTGTTTCCGTACAGCCTTGTTCCAGAGGTCTTTTAGTTATAATGCTGTTGTTATTTATAACAATATAGAAAATATTTTTAAATCAAAGCCAGTAAACTTCTTTAAAAAACAAATCAAATTTAAATTTCTGTTACTTTAATGATTATTCTTCTTTTGCTAATACTGTTTTTTCTCTTTTTCACAATCTTATTTTTTGTCTATATTAAGAATGTTTCTATTACTTTTATACCTGTTAATTTACATTTTAAAAATTTTTTCTTTTTTTTTTATTTTCCCTTTGCTTATATTTGTATTTTTTGTTATGTAATTTAAACTTTTTGTTATATGCGAGGTTAAGTGGAGTAGCATTAGCTAGACTTCGCCTCCTCAGTTTTTACTTAAATAAAGGCATTTATTATTATTATTATTATTATTATTATTATTATTATTATTATTATTATTATTATTATTAAAAACCGATTATAACTTTTGTATAGTAAATGTTTTTATACCAGTTTTAAAATAAGTTATTAATTTTAGACCATTTCTAGCCTAAAAACACAGATCACAGATGATCTCTTGCATAGAAATGAGAAAACGCTCAGATAACATAAAATAAGCATCATTTTTGCTTAGAAAAACTAAGCTTTAATTTAGAAAGAAATTCATTATTATAAGTATTATTATCATTATTATTATTATTATTATTATTATCATTATTATTATTATTATTATTATTAACTTTTGTATAGTAAATGTTTTTATACCAGTTTTAAAATGAGTTATTAATTTTATTCAATTTCTTGCCTAAAAACACAGATCACAGATGATCTCTTGCATAGAAATGAGAAAACGCTCATATAACACACAAAATAAGCTTCATCTTTGCTTAGAAAACTAAGCTTACTTTTATTACTATTATTATTTTCATTATTATTATTATTATTATTATTATTATTATTATTATTATTTTTATTATTATTATTATTATTATTATTATTGTTATTATTATTATTATTATTAAAAACTTATATTAAACAGACAGAAAACGTCGTATTCTGACACAAAAAAACGAATTACGTTATAGACTTGACGAGAACGGCGTATTTCGGACTCTTATAGGACTCTTATAGGGTCAAAAAGTATCAGTTTGGATTAAAACAAATTATTTTTGTTGACTCTCAGTCTAAATTGTTCATCAGTTCAAACAAAAACGGCTTATTTTAGACGATCTTTTGCTTTGAACAAAAAAACTTACATCGAACAGACTAAAAACGTATTAATCTGGCATAAAAGAGCAATTTATGTATCACTTTGGATAAAGGCAGCTAATCCTATTCGTTTCATTGCTTAAAATAGACAAAATTGTTAATAAATCTAACAAAAACGCTGTATTCTAGCACAAAATACTAATTACATTATAGTTTCGACGAGAATAGCTTATTTGGAATGATTCATGCTTCCAAACGAGTAAATTTTTATTAAACAGATGCCAAACATCATGTTTTGTCCTCTAAAGACATTTTATATTGCAGTTTGTATTAAAACAAAATATTTTCGTTGATTCTTTGTTAGAAGCAGCAAACCTAACATTAAAGAATCTGAAAACTTTGTATTCGGACACAAACCACCGAATTTTGTATGAGTTTAGACAAAAACCGTTGATTTTCGACAATATTTTTTTGAACAAGAAAACTTATATCAAACTGACTAAAAACGTCTTATTTTAGCACAAAACAAAAGATTTGCGTTATAGTCTTAACGAGAGCTGTTAATTTGAAACGGTTCTATGCTTTGAAACGAGTAAACTTTCACTGTACAGAGGAAAAACATCTTATTTCGCCTTTTAAAAACGATTCATGCTACAGTTTGGATAAAAACCAATTATTTTCGTTAATTCATTGTTACAAACATAAACCTTACATCAAAGTAACTGAAAACCCCTTATTCAGGCACAGAAATTCGAATTACGTTTCAGTCTGGACAAAAACTGCTTACTTTAGACGATCCTTTGTTTTGAATACAAAAACTTACATTAAAAAGATTAAAAACGTCTTATTCTGGCTGAAAACTGCAAATTATATATTACTCTAGATAAAAGCAATTTATCCTGATTACTCCTTTACTTAGAATAGAGTAAACTTGTATAAAACTTAATGAAAACTTTAAATTTCGTCTCAAAGAAATAATTTACGTTATAGTTTTGACTAGCACTGTTTATTTCAAACGATTTTATGATTCGAAACTAATGAACTTTTATGGGGCAGTAACAAAACCACATATTACCATATAAAGCGTTGTTTTAAAGCAAATTATTACCTTTTGCAACAAGAAATTTCACGTTAAAGAAACTGAAAACTTCGTAACCATACATAAATATCGAATTACGTATCAGTTTAGGCAAATACAGCTTATTTTAAACGATTCCTTGCTATAAACAAGAAAAATTTTATCAAGCATATTGAAAACGTCTTATTCTCGAAAATAAGAGCAAATTATGTATCAGTTTTAACAAAAGCGGATTACTCTGTTTGATTCTATGCTTAGAGTAGAGTAAACTACTATAAAACGTAATGAAAACTCTATATTCAAGCTCAAAAGAACAAATTACGTTATAGTTTGGACTAAAAAAAAATATTTCGGACGATTACATACTTCGAAGTAAGCAAACTTTAATTGAACAAGTGCAAAAGCTAATACTTTGCTTTAAAATAACAATTTATGTGGTAAAATGGTATTTTGCATCTGTCCTATAAAAGTTTACTCGTTTCGCTTCATTGAATCATTCGAAATAAATTATTTTGACACAACAACAACGAAAACAATTTGTTTTTGTTTAAACTGTAACATAAGTCGCTTTTATAAAACGAACTAAGACGTTTGGCTTCTGTTTAGTGAAAGTTTTCTCGTTTGGGGGCATAAAATCGTTTGAAATTAAGAGTTCTGGTCAAAACTATAACGTAAATTATTTCTTTGTATCACTTTAAAGATTTGCGTTATAGTCTTGACGAGAACTGTTAATTTCAAACGATTCTATGCTTTGAAACCAGTATACTTTCACTGAACAGAGGCAAAACGTTTAATTTCGCTTTTAAAAAACGATTTATGTCACAGAAAATCAAATTACGTTTCAGTCTAGACACAAATTGCTTATTTTAGACGATTCTTTCTTTTGAACACGAAAACTTACATTAAAAAGATTAAAAACGTCTTATTCTGGCTCAAAACTGCAAATTATGTATTACTTTGGATAAAAGTAGTTTATCCCGATTACTCCTTTGCTTAGAATAGAGCAAACTTGTATAAAACTTAATGAAAACTTTAAATATCGTCTCAAGGAAATAATTTACGTTATAGTTTTGACCAGAACTGTTAATTTCAAACGATTTTATGCCCCCAAACGAGAAAACTTTCACTAAACAGATGCCAAACGTCTTAGTTCGTTTTATAAAAACGACATGTTACAGTTTGAACAAAAAAATTATTTTCGTTGTTGTGTCAAAATAATTTATTTCGAATGATTCAATGGAGCGAAACGAGTAAACTTTTATAGGACAGATGCAAAATACCATATTACCACATAAATCGTTATTTTAAAGCAAAGTATTAGCTTTTGCACTTGTTCAATTAAAGTTTGCTTACTTCGAAGTAGGTAGTCGTCCGAAATAATTTTTTTTTGTCAAAACTATAACGTAATTTGTTCTTTTGAGCTTGAATATAGAGTTTTCATTACGTTTTATAGTAGTTTACTCTACTCTAAGCATAGAATCAAACAGAGTAATCCGCTTTTGTTAAAACTGATACATAATTTGCTCTTATTTTCGAGAATAAGACATTTTCAATATGTTTGATAAAATTTTTCTTGTTTATAGCAAGGAATAGTTTAAAATAAGCTGTATTTGCCTAAACTGATACGTAATTCGATATTTGTGCATGGATACGATGTTTTCAGTTTCTTTGACGTGTGAAATTTCTTGTTGCAAAAGGTAATAATTTGCTTTAAAACAACGCTTTATATGGTAATATGTGGTTTTGCATCTGCCCCATAAGTGTTCATTAGTTTCGAATCATAAAATCGTTTGAAATAAACAGTGCTGGTCAAAACTATAACGTAAATTATTTCTTTGAGACGAAATTTAAAGTTTTCATTAAGTTTTATACAAGTTTACTCTATTCTAAGTAAAGGAGTAATCAGGATAAATTGCTTTTATCTAGAGTAATATATAATTTGCAGTTTTCAGCCAGAATAAGACGTTTTTAATCTTTTTAATGTAAGTTTTTGTATTCAAAACAAAGGATCGTCTAAAGTAAGCAGTTTTTGTCCAGACTGAAACGTAATTCCAATTTCTGTGCCTGAATAAGGGGTTTTCAGTTACTTTGATGTAAGGTTTCATGTTTGTAACAATGAATTAACGAAAATAATTGGTTTTTATCCAAACTGTGGCATGAATCGTTTTTAAAAGGCGAAATAAGATGTTTTTCCTCTGTACAGTGAAAGTTTACTCGTTTCAAAGCATAGAACCGTTTGAAATTAACAGCTCTCGTTAAGACTATAACGCAAATCTTTTGTTTTGTACTAAAATAAGACGTTTTTAGTCAGTTTGATATAAGTTTTCTTGTTCAAAGCAAAATATTGTCGAAAATCAACCGTTTTTGTCTAAACTGATACAAAATTCGGTGGTTTGTGTCCGAATACAAAGTTTTCAGATTCTTTAATGTTAGGTTTGCTGCTTCTAACAAAGAATCAACGAAAATATTTTGTTTTAATACAAACTGCAATATAAAATGTCTTTATAGGACAAAACATGATGTTTGGCGTCTGTTTAATAAAAATTTACTCGTTTGGAAGCATAGAATCATTCCAAATAAGCTATTCTCGTCGAAACTATAATGTAATTAGTATTTTGTGCTAGAATACAGCGTTTTTGTTAGATTTATTAACAATTTTGTCTATTTTAAGCAATGAAACGAATAGGATTAGCTGCCTTTATCCAAAGTGATACATAAATTGCTCTTTTATGCCAGATTAATACGTTTTTAGTCTGTTCGATGTATGTTTTCATGTTCAAAGCAAAAAGATCGTCTAAAATAAGCCGTTTTTGATTGAACTGATGAACAATTCAGACTGAGAGTCAACAAAAATAATTTGTTTTAATCCAAGCTGATACTTTTTGACCCTATAAGAGTCCTATAAGAGTCCGAGATACGCCGTTCTCGTCAAGTCTATAACGTAATTCGTTTTTTTGTGTCAGAATACGACGTCTTCTGTCTGTTTAATATAATTTTTTAATAATAATAATAATAATAACAATAATAATAATAATAATAATAATAATAATAATAATAATAATAATAATAATAATAATAATAATAATAATAATAATAATAATAATAATAGTAATAAAAGTAAGCTTAGTTTTCTAAGCAAAAATGAAGCTTATTTTGTGTGTTATATGAGCGTTTTCTCATTTCAATGGAAGAAATCATATGTGATCTGTATTTTTAGGCAAGAAATTGTCTAAAATTAATAACTCATTTTAAAACTGGTATAAAAACATTTACTATACAAAAGTTAATAATAATAATAATAATAATAATAATAGTAATAATAATAATAATAATAATAATAATAATAATAATAAAAATAATAATAATAGTAATAAAAGTAAGCTTAGTTTTCTAAGCAAAAATGAAGCTTATTTTGTGTGTTATATGAGCGTTTTCTCATTTCTATGCAAGAGATCATCTGTGATCTGTGTTTTTAGGCAAGAAATTGAATAAAATTAATAATTAATAACTCATTTTAAAACTGGTATAAAAACATTTACTATACAAAAGTTAATAATAATAATAATAATAATAATAATTATAATAATAATTATAATAGTAATAATAACAATAATAATAGTAATAATAATAATAATAATAATAATAATAATAATAATAATAATAATGATAGTAATACTTATAATAATGAATTTCTTTGTAAATTAAAGCTTAGTTTTTCTAAGCAAAAATGATGCTTATTTTGTGTTATCTGAGCGTTTTCTCATTTCTATGCAAGAGATCATCTGTGATCTGTTTTTTTAGGCAAGAAATTGTCTAAAATTAATAACTCATTTTAAAACTCGTATAAAAACATTTACTATACAAAAGTTATAATCGGTTTTTAATAATAATAATATTAATAATAATAATAATAATAATAATAATAATAATAGTAATAATAATAATAATAAAAATAATAGTAATAATAATAATAATAATAAAAATAATAATAATAGTAGTAATAAAAGTAAGCTTAGTTTTCTAAGCAAAAATGAAGCTTATTTTGTGTTATATGAGCTTTTCTCATTTCTATGCAAAAGATCATGTGTGATCTGTGTTTTTAGGCAATCTAAGCCATTTGATAGTTTTTAGGCAAGAAATTGGCTAAAATTAATAACTCATTTTAAAACTGGTATAAAAACATTTACTATACAAAAGTTAATAATAATAATAATAATAATAATAATAATAATAATAATAATAATAATAATAATATTAATAATAATAATAATAATAATAATAATACTAATAATAATAATAATAATAACAATAATAATAATAATAATAATAATAATAAGAATAATAATAGTAATAGTAACAAAAGTAATAATAATAATAATACTTTTAATAAGGAAAAATGGAGCTTATTTTGTGTGTTACATGAGCGTTTTCTCATTTCTATGCAAAAGATCATGTGTGATCTGTGTTTTTAGGCAATCTAAGCCATTTAATAGTTTTTAATATTTAACAAAAATTTGCATTAAAATAAAATGTTTGAAAAACTGAAATTAAACTAAATTAAGTGTGTCTAACACTTTAGTAGAGAAAAAAGGAGGAGACATAAAAGTCACTAAAGTCTTAGAGTTGTCTTTAGTCGTCATATTAATAACAATAACATTAATAATAATAATACTAATAGTACTAAATTTGCTTATATGCAAACGCTTAATTAAGGTAACAGTTTTTTGGTTTTTTGCTTATATCTCGAAAACAGTTACTCCTATCAATTTTTACTTTTTCACTAAAATTAAAGGTGATAAAATTTCCTACAAAATAGTTATTTGCATTTTTCATGTAGAACTAACCATAAGCGAGATATAAGTTTGAAAATAATTAATAATTAAAAAAAAGTGTTTTAACAGAAAATGTCTTGTGATTTAAAATACACTTAATTTATTGGGTTCAATACTTTATTAGAAGAAAAAGGAGGTGACATAAAAGTCACTGAAGTCTTCAGAGTCGTTTTTAAATGCTGCATTTTTGTCTTCGTCTCAAACATTGAAAACTGAATTACATTTTTGTTCAGTAACAGTTACAGTTTTCTTTTTGGTTTTTTGCTTATGTCTCGAAAACAGTTACTCCTATCAAATTTTATCTTTCTTTCAAAATTAAAGCTGATAAAATTTCCAACAAGATAGTTATTTACGTTTTTCTTGTAGGACCAAGCATAAACGAGTTATAGAGTTGGATATAAATAATATTTAACAAAAATTTGCTTTAAAATAAAATGCTTGAAAAACCCGAATTAAACTAAATTAATTGTGTCTAACACTTTAGTAGAGGAAAAAGGAGAAGACATAAAAGTTACTAAATGTTTCTGAGTCGTCTTTAGTCGTCATATTAATAACAATAACATTAATAATAATAATACTAATAGTACTAAATTTGCTTATACGCAAACGCTTAATTAAGATAACAGTTTTTTGGTTTCTTACTTATATATCGAAAACAGTTACTCCTATCAATTTTTATCTTTTTTTCAAAATTAAAGCTGATAAAATTTCCTACAAAATAGTTATTTGCATTTTTTTGTAGGACCAACCATAAGCGAGTTATAGAGTTGGATATAAATAATCTTTAACAAAAATTTGCTTTAAAATAAAATGTTTGAAAAACCGAAATTAAACTAAATTAAGACTAACACTTTAGTAGAGGAAAAAGGAGAAGACATAAAAGTCACCAAAGTCTTAAGAGTCGTTTTTAATCGTCACATTAATAACAATAACATTAATATTAGTAATACTAATATTACTAAATTTGCTTATATGCAAGCGCTTAATTAAGGTAACAGTTTTTTGGTTTCTTGCTTATATCTCGAAAACAGTTACTCCTATCAATTTTTATCTTTTTACTAAAATTAAAGCTGATAAAATTTCCTACAAAATAGTTATTTGCATTTTTCATGTAGGACTAACCATAAGCGAGATATAAGTTTGATAATAATTAATATTTAAAAAGAAAGTGCTTTAACAGAAAATGCCTTGTGATTTAAAATACAATAAAAACATTTACTATACAAAAGTTATAATAGGTTTTTAATAATAATAATAATAATAATAATAGTAATAAAAGTAATAATAATAATAATAATAATAATAATAATAATAATAATAATAATAATAATACTTATAATAATGAATTTCTTTCTAAATTAAAGCTTAGTTTTTCTAAGGAAAAATGAAGCTTATTTTGTGTTATCTGAGCGTTTTCTCATTTCTATGCAAGAGATCATCTGTGATCTGTTTTTTTAGGCAAGAAATTGTCTAAAATTAATAACTCATTTTAAAACTGGTATAAAAACATTTACTATACAAAAGTTATAATCGGTTTTTAATAATAATAATAATAATAATAATAATAATAATAATAATAATAATAATAATAATAATAATAATAATAATAATAATAATAATAATAGTAATAATAATAATAAAAATAATAGTAATAATAATAATAATAATAAAAATAATAATAATAGTAGTAATAAAAGTAAGCTTAGTTTTCTAAGCAAAAATGAAGCTTATTTTGTGTTATATGAGCTTTTCTCATTTCTATGCAAAAGATCATGTGTGATCTGTGTTTTTAGGCAATCTAAGCCATTTGATAGTTTTTAGGCAAGAAATTGGCTAAAATTAATAACTCATTTTAAAACTGGTATAAAAACATTTACTATACAAAAGTTAATAATAATAATAATAATAATAATAATAATAATAATAATAATAATAATAATAATAATAATAATAATAATACTAATAATAATAATAATAATAACAATAATAATAATAATAATAATAATAATAGTAATAGTAACAAAAGTAATAATAATAATAATACTTTTAATAAGGAAAAATGGAGCTTATTTTGTGTGTTACATGAGCGTTTTCTCATTTCTATGCAAAAGATCATGTGTGATCTGTGTTTTTAGGCAATCTAAGCCATTTAATAGTTTTTAATATTTAACAAAAATTTGCATTAAAATAAAATGTTTGAAAAACTGAAATTAAACTAAATTAAGTGTGTCTAACACTTTAGTAGAGAAAAAAGGAGGAGACATAAAAGTCACTAAAGTCTTAGAGTTGTCTTTAGTCGTCATATTAATAACAATAAAATTTATAATAACAATACTTGTAGTACTAAATTTGCTTATATGCAAGCGCTTAATTAAGGTAACAGTTTTTTTGTTTTTTGCTTATATCTCGAAAACAGTTACTCCTATCAATTTTTACTTTTTCACTAAAATTAAGGTGATAAAATTTCCTACAAAATAGTTATTTGCATTTTTCATGTAGAACTAACCATAAGCGAGATATAAGTTTGAAAATAATTAATAATTAAAAAAAAGTGTTTTAACAGAAAATGTCTTGTGATTTATAAAATACACTTAATTTATTGGGTCCAATACTGTATTAGAAGAAAAAGGAGGTGACATAAAAGTCACTGAAGTCTTCAGAGTCGTTTTTAAATGCTGCATTTTTGTCTTCGTCTCAAACATTGAAAACTGAATTACATTTTTGTTCAGTAACAGTTACAGTTTTCTTATTGGTTTTTTGCTTATATCTCGAAAACAGTTACTCCTATCAATTTTTATCTTTCTTTCAAAATTAAAGCTGATAACATTTCCTACAAAATAGTTATTTGCATTTTTCTTGTAAGACCAACCATAAGCGAGTTATAAAGTTGGATATAAATAATATTTAACAAAAACTTGCTTAAAAATAAAATGTTTGAAATACTGAAATTAAACTAAATTAATTGTGTCTAACACTTTAGTAGAGAAAAAAGAAAAAGACATAAAAGTCACCAAAGTCTTCAGAATCGTTTTTAGTCGTCATATTAATAACAATAACATTAATAATAATAATACTAATAGTACTAAATCTGCTTATATGCAAGCGCTTTATTAAGGTAACAGTTTTTTGGTTTCTTGTTTATATCTCGAAAACAGTTACTCCTATCAATTTTTATCTTTCTTCCAAAATTAAAGCTGATAAAATTTCCTACAAAATAGTTATTTGCATTTTTCTTGTAGGACCAACCATAAGCGAGTTATAGAGTTGGATATAAATAATATTTAACAAAAATTTGCTTTAAAATAAAATGTTTGAAAAACTGAAATTAAACTAATTTAATTGTGTCTAACACTTTCGTAGAGGAAAAAGAAGAAGACAAGAAAGACAAAAATTCATAGGAGTAACTGTTTTCGAGATATAAGCAAAAAACCAAAGTAAAAACTGTTACCGTTTCAGAACAAAAATGTAATTCAGTATTCAATGTTTGAGACGAAGACGAAAATGCAGCATTTAAAATCGACTCTGAAGATTTCAGTGACTTATATGTCACCCCCTTTTTTTCTAATAAAGTATTGGACCTAATAAATTAAGTGTATTTTAAATCACAAGACATTTTCTGTTAAAGCACTTCTTTTTTAAATATTAATTATTTTCAATCTTATATCTCGCTTATGGTTAGTCCTACATAAAAAATGCAAATAATTATTTTGTAGGAAATTTTATCAGCTTGAATTTTAGTAAAAAGATAAAAGTTAATAGGAGTAACTGTTTTCGAGATATGAGCAAGAAACCAAAACACTGTTACCTTAATTAAGCGTTTGCATATAAGCAAATTTAGTACTATTAGTATTATTATTATTAATGTTATTGTTATTAATATGACGATTAAAGACAACTTTGAAACCTTTAGTGACTTTTATGTCTTCTTCTTTTTCCTCTACTAAAGTGTTAGACACAATTAAATTAGTTTAATTTCAGTTTTTCAAACATTTTATTTTAAAGCAAATTTTTGTTAAATATTATTTATATCCAACTCTATAACTCGCTTATGGTTGGTCCTACAAGAAAAATGCAAATATTTATTTTGTAGGAAATTTTATCAGCTTTAATTTTGACAGAAAGATAAAAATTGATAGGAGTAACTGTTTTCGAGATATAAGCAAAAAACCAATAAGAAAACTGTGACTGTTACTGAACAAAAATGTAATTCAGTTTTCAATGTTTGAGACGAAGACGAAACTGCAGCATTTAAAAACGACTCTGAAGACTTCAGTGACTTTTATGTCACTTCCTTTTTCTTCTAATAAAGTATTGGACCCAATAAATTAAGTGTATTTTAAATCACAAGACATTTTCTGTTAAAGCACTTTTTTTTTAAATATTAATTATTTTCAATCATATATCTCGCTTATGGTTAGTCCTACATGAAAAATGCAAATAACTATTTTATAGGAAATTTTATCAGCTTGAATTTTAGTAAAAAGATAAAAATTGATAGGAGTAACTGTTTTCGAGATATAAGCAAGAAACCAAAACACTGTTACCTTAATTAAGCGTTTGCATATAAGCAAATTTAGTACTATTAGTCATATTATTATTAATGTTATTGTTATTAATATGACAACTAAAGACAACTCTGAAACCTTTAGTGACTTTTATGTCTTTTCCTTTTTCCTCTACTAAAGTGTTAGACACAATTAAATTAGTTTAATTTCAGTTTTTCAAACATTTTATTTTAAAGCAAATTTTTGTTAAAAATTATTTATATCCAACTCTATAACTCGCTTATGGTTGGTCCTACAAGAAAAATGCAAATAACTATTTTGTAGGAATTTTTATCAGCTTTAATTTTGACAGAAAGATAAAAATTGATAGGAGTAACTGTTTTCGAGATATAAGCAAAAAACCAATAAGAAAACTGTGACTGTTACTGAACAAAAATGTAATTCAGTTTTCAATGTTGGAGACGAAGACGAAACTGCAGCATTTAAAAACGACTCTGAAGACTTCAGTGACTTTTATGTCACTTCCTTTTTCTTCTAATAAAGTATTGGACCCAATAAATTAAGTGTATTTTAAATCACAAGACATTTTCTGTTAAAGAACTTTTTTTTTAAATATTAATTATTTTCAATCATATATCTCGCTTATGGTTAGTCCTACATGAAAAATGCAAATAACTATTTTATAGGAAATTTTATCAGCTTGAATTTTAGTAAAAAGATAAAAATTGATAGGAGTAACTGTTTTCGAGATATAAGCAAGAAACCAAAACACTGTTACCTTAATTAAGCGTTTGCATATAAGCAAATTTAGTACTACTAGTATTATTATTATTAATGTTATTGTTATTAATATGACAACTAAAGACAACTCTGAAACCTTTAGTGACTTTAATGTCTTTTCCTTTTTCCTCTACTAAAGTGTTAGACACAATTAAATTAGTTTAATTTCAGTTTTTCAAACATTTTATTTTAAAGCAAATTTTTGTTAAAAATTATTTATATCCAACTCTATAACTCGCTTATGGTTGGTCCTACAAGAAAAATGCAAATAACTATTTTGTAGGAAATTTTATCAGCTTTAATTTTGAAAAAAAGACAAAAATTCATAGGAGTAACTGTTTTCGAGATATAAGCAAGAAACCAAAAAACTGTTACCTTAATAAAGCGCTTGCATATAAGCAGATTTAGTACTATTAGTATTATTATTATTATTAATGTTATTGTTATTAATATGACGACTAAAAACGATTTTGAAGACTTTGGTGACTTTTATGTCTTTTTCTTTTTTCTCTACTAAAGTGTTAGACACAATTAATTTAGTTTAATTTCAGTATTTCAAACATTTTATTTTTAAGCAAGTTTTTGTTAAATATTATTTATATCCAACTTTATAACTCGCTTATGGTTGGTCCTACAAGAAAAATGCAAATAACTATTTTGTAGGAAATGTTATCAGCTTTAATTTTGAAAGAAAGATAAAAATTGATAGGAGTAACTGTTTTCGAGATATAAGCAAAAAACCAATGTAAAAACTGTTACCGTTTCAGAACAAAAATGTAATTCAGTTTTCAATGTTTGAGACGAAGACGAAAATGCAGCATTTAAAATCGACTCTGAAGACTTCAGTGACTTATATGTCACCCCCTTTTTTTCTAATAAAGTATTGGACCTAATAAATTAAGTGTATTTTAAATCACAAGACATTTTCTGTTAAAGCACTTCTTTTTTAAATATTAATTATTTTCAATCTTATATCTCGCTTATGGTTAGTCCTACATAAAAAATGCAAATAACTATTTTGTAGGAAATTTTATCAGCTTGAATTTTAGCAAAATTATAAAAGTTGATAGGAGTAACTGTTTTCGAGATATGAGCAAGAAACCAAAACACTGTTACCTTAATTAAGCGTTTGCATATTAGCAAATTTAGTACTATTAGTATTATTATTATTAATGTTATTGTTATTAATATGACGATTAAAGACAACTTTGAAACCTTTAGTGACTTTTATGTCTTCTTCTTTTTCCTCTACTAAAGTGTTAGACACAATTAAATTAGTTTAATTTCAGTTTTTCAAACATTTTATTTTAAAGCAAATTTTTGTTAAATATTATTTATATCCAACTCTATAACTCGCTTATGGTTGGTCGTACAAGAAAAATGCAAATAACTATTTTGTAGGAAATTTTATCAGCTTTAATTTTGAAAGAAAGATAAAAATTGATAGGAGTAACTGTTTTCGAGATATAAGCAAAAAACCAATAAGAAAACTGTGACTGTTACTGAACAAAAATGTAATTCGGTTTTCAATGTTTGAGACGAAGACGAAACTGCAGCATTTAAAAACGACTCTGAAGACTTTAGTGACTTTTATGTCACTTCCTTTTTCTTCTAATAAAGTATTGGACCCAATAAATTAAGTGTATTTTAAATCACAAGACATTTTCTGTTAAAGCACTTTTTTTTTAAATATTAATTATTTTCAATCATATATCTCGCTTATGGTTAGTCCTACATGAAAAATGCAAATAACTATTTTGTAGGAAATTTTATCAGCTTGAATTTTAGTAAAAAGATAAAAATTGATAGGAGTAACTGTTTTCGAGATATAAGCAAGAAACCAAAACACTGTTACCTTAATTAAGCGTTTGCATATAAGCAAATTTAGAACTATTAGTATTATTATTATTAATGTTATTGTTATTAATATGACAACTAAAGACAACTCTGAAACCTTTAGTGACTTTTATGTCTTTTCGTTTTTTCTCTACTAAAGTGTTAGACACAGTAAAATTAGTTTAATTTCAGTTTTTCAAACATTTTATTTTAAAGCAAATTTTTGTTAAATATTATTTATATCCAACTCTATAACTCGCTTATGGTTGGTCCTACAAGAAAAATGCAAATAACTATTTTGTAGAATATTTTATCAGCTTTGATTTTGAAAGAAAGACAAAAATTCATAGGAGTAACTGTTTTCGAGATATAAGCAAGAAACCAAAAAACTGTTACCTTAATAAAGCGCTTGCATATAAGCAGATTTAGTACTATTAGTATTATTATTATTAATGTTATTATTATTAATATGACGACTAAAAACGATTCTGAAGACTTTGGTGACTTTTATGTCTTTTTCTTTTTTCTCTACTAAAGTGTTAGACACAATTAATTTAGTTTAATTTCAGTATTTCAAACATTTTATTTTTAAGCAAGTTTTTGTTAAATATTATTTATATCCAACTTTATAACTCGCTTATGGTTGGTCCTACAAGAAAAATGCAAATAACTATTTTGTAGGAAATGTTATCAGCTTTAATTTTGAAAGAAAGATAAAAATTGATAGGAGTAACTGTTTTCGAGATATAAGCAAAAAACCAAAGTAAAAACTGTTACCGTTTCAGAACAAAAATATAATTCAGTTTTCAATGTTTGAGACGAAGACGAAACTGCAGCATTTAAAAACGACTCTGAAGACTTCAGTGACTTTTATGTCACTTCCTTTTTCTTCTAATAAAGTATTGGACCCAATAAATTAAGTGTATTTTAAATCACAAGACATTTTCTGTTAAAGCACTTTTTTTTAAATATTAATTATTTTCAATCATATATCTCGCTTATGGTTAGTCCTACATGAAAAATGCAAATAACTATTTTATAGGAAATTTTATCAGCTTGAATTTTAGTAAAAAGATAAAAATTGATAGGAGTAACTGTTTTCGAGATATAAGCAAGAAACCAAAACACTGTTACCTTAATTAAGCGTTTACATATAAGCAAATTTAGTACTATTAGTATTATTATTATTAATGTTATTGTTATTAATATGACAACTAAAGACAACTCTGAAACCTTTAGTGACTTTTATGTCTTTTCCTTTTTCCTCTACTAAAGTGTTAGACACAATTAAATTAGTTTAATTTCAGTTTTTCAAACATTTTATTTTAAAGCAAATTTTTGTTAAAAATTATTTATATCCAACTCTATAACTCGCTTATGGTTGGTCCTACAAGAAAAATGCAAATAACTATTTTGTAGGAAATTTTATCAGCTTTAATTTTGAAAAAAAGACAAAAATTCATAGGAGTAACTGTTTTCGAGATATAAGCAAGAAACCAAAAAACTGTTACCTTAATAAAGCGCTTGCATATAAGCAGATTTAGTACTATTAGTATTATTATTATTATTAATGTTATTGTTATTAATATGACGACTAAAAACGATTTTGAAGACTTTGGTGACTTTTATGTCTTTTTCTTTTTTCTCTACTAAAGTGTTAGACACAATTAATTTAGTTTAATTTCAGTATTTCAAACATTTTATTTTTAAGCAAGTTTTTGTTAAATATTATTTATATCCAACTTTATAACTCGCTTATGGTTGGTCCTACAAGAAAAATGCAAATAACTATTTTGTAGGAAATGTTATCAGCTTTAATTTTGAAAGAAAGATAAAAATTGATAGGAGTAACTGTTTTCGAGATATAAGCAAAAAACCAATGTAAAAACTGTTACCGTTTCAGAACAAAAATGTAATTCAGTTTTCAATGTTTGAGACGAAGACGAAAATGCAGCATTTAAAATCGACTCTGAAGACTTCAGTGACTTATATGTCACCCCCTTTTTTTCTAATAAAGTATTGGACCTAATAAATTAAGTGTATTTTAAATCACAAGACATTTTCTGTTAAAGCACTTCTTTTTTAAATATTAATTATTTTCAATCTTATATCTCGCTTATGGTTAGTCCTACATAAAAAATGCAAATAATTATTTTGTAGGAAATTTTATCAGCTTGAATTTTAGTAAAAAGATAAAAGTTGATAGGAGTAACTGTTTTCGAGATATGAGCAAGAAACCAAAACACTGTTACCTTAATTAAGCGTTTGCATATTAGCAAATTTAGTACTATTAGTATTATTATTATTAATGTTATTGTTATTAATATGACGATTAAAGACAACTTTGAAACCTTTAGTGACTTTTATGTCTTCTTCTTTTTCCTCTACTAAAGTGTTAGACACAATTAAATTAGTTTAATTTCAGTTTTTCAAACATTTTATTTTAAAGCAAATTTTTGTTAAATATTATTTATATCCAACTCTATAACTCGCTTATGGTTGGTCGTACAAGAAAAATGCAAATAACTATTTTGTAGGAAATTTTATCAGCTTTAATTTTGAAAGAAAGATAAAAATTGATAGGAGTAACTGTTTTCGAGATATAAGCAAAAAACCAATAAGAAAACTGTGACTGTTACTGAACAAAAATGTAATTCGGTTTTCAATGTTTGAGACGAAGACGAAACTGCAGCATTTAAAAACGACTCTGAAGACTTCAGTGACTTTTATGTCACTTCCTTTTTCTTCTAATAAAGTATTGGACCCAATAAATTAAGTGTATTTTAAATCACAAGACATTTTCTGTTAAAGCACTTTTTTTTTAAATATTAATTATTTTCAATCATATATCTCGCTTATGGTTAGTCCTACATGA
The DNA here is from genome assembly GCF_031307605.1 of Tribolium castaneum. Lineage (NCBI taxonomy): Eukaryota > Metazoa > Arthropoda > Insecta > Coleoptera > Tenebrionidae > Tribolium > Tribolium castaneum. The sequence goes on from NC_087398.1 coordinate 19,001,008, forward strand.
AAAATGCAAATAACTATTTTGTAGGAAATTTTATCAGCTTGAATTTTAGTAAAAAGATAAAAATTGATAGAAGTAACTGTTTTCGAGATATAAGCAAGAAACCAAAACACTGTTACCTTAATTAAGCGTTTGCATATAAGCAAATTTAGAACTATTAGTATTATTATTATTAATGTTATTGTTATTAATATGACAACTAAAGACAACTCTGAAACCTTTAGTGACTTTTATGTCTTTTCGTTTTTTTTCTACTAAAGTGTTAGACACAGTAAAATTAGTTTAATTTCAGTTTTTCAAACATTTTATTTTAAAGCAAATTTTTGTTAAATATTATTTATATCCAACTCTATAACTCGCTTATGGTTGGTCCTACAAGAAAAATGCAAATAACTATTTTGTAGAATATTTTATCAGCTTTGATTTTGAAAGAAAGACAAAAATTCATAGGAGTAACTGTTTTCGAGATATAAGCAAGAAACCAAAAAACTGTTACCTTAATAAAGCGCTTGCATATAAGCAGATTTAGTACTATTAGTATTATTATTATTAATGTTATTGTTATTAATATGACGACTAAAAACGATTCTGAAGACTTTGGTGACTTTTATGGCTTTTTCTTTTTTCTCTCCTAAAGTGTTAGACACAATTAATTTAGTTTAATTTCAGTATTTCAAACATTTTATTTTTAAGCAAGTTTTTGTTAAATATTATTTATATCCAACTTTATAACTCGCTTATGGTTGGTCCTACAAGAAAAATGCAAATAACTATTTTGTAGGAAATGTTATCAGCTTTAATTTTGAAAGAAAGATAAAAATTGATAGGAGTAACTGTTTTCGAGATATAAGCAAAAAACCAAAGTAAAAACTGTTACCGTTTCAGAACAAAAATATAATTCAGTTTTCAATGTTTGAGACGAAGACGAAAATGCAGCATTTAAAATCGACTCTGAAGACTTCAGTGACTTATATGTCACCCCCTTTTTTTCTAATAAAGTATTGGACCTAATAAATTAAGTGTATTTTAAATCACAAGACATTTTCTGTTAAAGCACTTCTTTTTTAAATATTAATTATTTTCAATCTTATATCTCGCTTATGGTTAGTCCTACATAAAAAATGCAAATAATTATTTTGTAGGAAATTTTATCAGCTTGAATTTTAGTAAAAAGATAAAAATTGATAGGAGTAACTGTTTTCGAGATATGAGCAAGAAACCAAAACACTGTTACCTTAATTAAGCGTTTGCATATAAGCAAATTTAGTACTATTAGTATTATTATTATTAATGTTATTGTTATTAATATGACGATTAAAGACAACTTTGAAACCTTTAGTGACTTTTATGTCTTCTTCTTTTTCCTCTACTAAAGTGTTAGACACAATTAAATTAGTTTAATTTCAGTTTTTCAAACATTTTATTTTAAAGCAAATTTTTGTTAAATATTATTTATATCCAACTCTATAACTCGCTTATGGTTGGTCCTACAAGAAAAATGCAAATAACTATTTTGTAGGAAATTTTATCAGCTTTAATTTTGAAAAAAAGATAAAAATTGATAGGAGTAACTGTTTTCGAGATATAAGCAAGAAACCAAAAAACTGTTACCTTAATAAAGCGCTTGCATATAAGCAGATTTAGTACTATTAGTATTATTATTAATAATGTTATTGTTATTAATATGACGACTAAAAACGATTCTGAAGACTTTGGTGACTTTTATGTCTTTTTCTTTTTTCTCTACTAAAGTGTTAGACTCAATTAATTTAGTTTAATTTAGGTTTTTCAAACATTTTATTTAAAGCAAATTTTTGTTAATTATTATTTATATCCAACTCTATAACTCGCTTATGGTTGGTTCTACAAGAAAAATGCAAACAACTATTTCGTAGGAAGCTTTATCAGCTTTAATTTTAAAAGAAAGATAAAAATTGATAGGAGTAACTGTTTTCGAGATATAAGCAAAAAACCAATAAGAAAACTGTAACAGTTACTGAACAAAAATGTAATTCAGTTTTCAATGTTTGAGACGAAGACGAAAATGCAGCATTTACAAACGACTCTAAAGACTTCAGTGACCTTTCTGTCACCTCTTTTTTCTTCTAATAAAGTATTGGACCCAATAAATTAAGTGTATTTTAAATCACAAGACATTTTCTGTTGAAGCACTTTTTTTTAAATTTTAATTATTTTCAAACTTATATCTCGCTTATGGTTAGTCCTACATTAAAAATGCAATTAACTATTTTGTAGGAAATTTTATCAGCTTTAATTTTAGTAAAAAGATAAAAATTGATAGGAGTAACTGTTTTCGAGATATAAGCAAGAAACCAAAACACTGTTACCTTAATTAAGCGTTTGCATATAAGCAAATTTAGTACTATTAGTATTATTATTATTAATGTTATTGTTATTAATATTACGATTAAAGACAACTTTGAAACCTTTAGTGACTTTTATGTCTTCTTCTTTTTCCTCTACTAAAGTGTTAGACACAATTAAATTAGTTTAATTTCAGTTTTTCAAACATTTTATTTTAAAGCAAATTTTTGTTAAATATTATTTATATCCAACTCTATAACTCGCTTATGGTTGGTCCTACAAGAAAAATGCAAATAACTATTTTGTAGGAAATTTTATCAGCTTTAATTTTGAAAAAAAGATAAAAATTGATAGGAGTAACTGTTTTCGAGATATAAGCAAAAAACCAATAAGAAAACTGTGACTGTTACTGAACAAAAATGTAATTCGGTTTTCAATGTTTGAGACGAAGACGAAACTGCAGCATTTAAAAACGACTCTGAAGACTTCAGTGACTTTTATGTCACTTCCTTTTTCTTGTAATAAAGTATTGGACCCAATAAATTAAGTGTATTTTAAATCACAAGACATTTTCTGTTAAAGCACTTTTTTTTTAAATATTAATTATTTTCAATCATATATCTCGCTTATGGTTAGTCCTACATGAAAAATGCAAATAACTATTTTGTAGGAAATTTTATCAGCTTGAATATTAGTAAAAAGATAAAAATTGATTGGAGTAACTGTTTTCGAGATATAAGCAAGAAACCAAAACACTGTTACCTTAATTAAGCGTTTGCATATAAGCAAATTTAGTACTATTAGTATTATTATTATTAATGTTATTGTTATTAATATGACAACTAAAGACAACTCTGAAACCTTTAGTGACTTTTATGTCTTTTCCTTTTTTCTCTACTAAAGTGTTAGACACAGTTAAATTAGTTTAATTTCAGTTTTTCAAACATTTTATTTTAAAGCAAATTTTTGTTAAATATTATTTATATCCAACTCTATAACTCGCTTATGGTTGGTCCTACAAGAAAAATGCAAATAACTATTTTGTAGAATATTTTATCAGCTTTAATTTTGAAAGAAAGACAAAAATTCATAGGAGTAACTGTTTTCGAGATATAAGCAAGAAACCAAAAAACTGTTACCTTAATAAAGCGCTTGCATATAAGCAGATTTAGTACTATTAGTATTATTATTATTAATGTTATTGTTATTAATATGACGACTAAAAACGATTCTGAAGACTTTGGTGACTTTTATGTCTTTTTCTTTTTTCTCTACTAAAGTGTTAGACACAATTAATTTAGTTTAATTTCAGTATTTCAAACATTTTATTTTTAAGCAAGTTTTTGTTAAATATTATTTATATCCAACTTCATAACTCGCTTATGGTTGGTCCTACAAGAAAAATGCAAATAACTATTTTGTAGGAAATGTTATCAGCTTTAATTTTGAAAGAAAGATAAAAATTGATAGGAGTAACTGTTTTCGAGATAAAAGCAAAAAACCAAAGTAAAAACTGTTACCGTTTCAGAACAAAAATGTAATTCAGTTTTCAATGTTTGAGACGAAGACGAAAATGCAGCAATTAAAATCGACTCTGAAGACTTCAGTGATTTATATGTCACCCCCTTTTTTTTTAATAAAGTATTGGACCTAATAAATTAAGTGTATTTTAAATCACAAGACATTTTCTGTTAAAGCACTTCTTTTTTAAATATTAATTATTTTCAATCTTATATCTCGCTTATGGTTAGTCCTACACAAAAAATGCAAATAACTATTTTGTAGGAAATTTTATCAGCTTGAATTTTAGTAAAAAGATAAAAATTGATAGGAGTAACTGTTTTCGAGATATGAGCAAGAAACCAAAACACTGTTACCTTAATTAAGCGTTTGCATATAAGCAAATTTAGTACTATTAGTATTATTATTATTAATGTTATTGTTATTAATATGACGATTAAAGACAACTTTGAAACCTTTAGTGACTTTTATGTCTTCTTCTTTTTCCTCTACTAAAGTGTTAGACACAATTAAATTAGTTTAATTTCAGTTTTTCAAACATTTTATTTTAAAGCAAATTTTTGTTAAATATTATTTATATCCAACTCTATAACTCGCTTATGGTTGGTCCTACAAGAAAAATGCAAATAACTATTTTGTAGGAAATTTTATCAGCTTTAATTTTGAAAGAAAGATAAAAATTGATAGGAGTAACTGTTTTCGAGATATAAGCAAAAAACCAATAAGAAAACTGTGACTGTTACTGAACAAAAATGTAATCCGGTTTTCAATGTTTGAGACGAAGACGAAACTGCAGCATTTAAAAACGACTCTGAAGACTTCAGTGACTTTTATGTCACTTCCTTTTTCTTCTAATAAAGTATTGGACCCAATAAATTAAGTGTATTTTAAATCACAAGACATTTTCTGTTAAAGCACTTTTTTTTTAAATATTAATTATTTTCAATCATATATCTCGCTTATGGTTAGTCCTACATGAAAAATGCAAATAACTATTTTGTAGGAAATTTTATCAGCTTGAATTTTAGTAAAAAGATAAAAATTGATAGAAGTAACTGTTTTCGAGATATAAGCAAGAAACCAAAACACTGTTACCTTAATTAAGCGTTTGCATATAAGCAAATTTAGTACTATTAGTATTATTATTATTAATGTTATTGTTATTAATATGACAACTAAAGACAACTCTGAAACCTTTAGTGACTTTTATGTCTTTTTCTTTTTTCTCTACTAAAGTGTTAGACACAGTTAAATTAGTTTAATTTCAGTTTTTCAAACATTTTATTTTAAGGCAAATTTTTGTTAAATATTATTTATATCCAACTCTATAACTCGCTTATGGTTGGTCCTACAAGAAAAATGCAAATAACTATTTTGTAGAATATTTTATCAGCTTTAATTTTGAAAGAAAGACAAAAATTTATAGGAGTAACTGTTTTCGAGATATAAGCAAGAAACCAAAAAACTGTTACCTTAATAAAGCGCTTGCATATAAGCAGATTTAGTACTATTAGTATTATTATTATTAATGTTATTGTTATTAATATGACGATTAAAGACAACTTTGAAACCTTTAGTGACTTTTATGTCTTCTTCTTTTTCCTCTACTAAAGTGTTAGACACAATTAAATTAGTATAATTTCAGTTTTTCAAACATTTTATTTTAAAGCAAATTTTTGTTAAATATTATTTATATCCAACTCTATAACTCGCTTATGGTTGGTCCTACAAGAAAAATGCAAATAACTATTTTGTAGGAAATTTTATCAGCTTTAATTTTGAAAGAAAGATAAAAATTGATAGGAGTAACTGTTTTCGAGATATAAGCAAAAAACCAATAAGAAAACTGTGACTGTTACTGAACAAAAATGTAATCCGGTTTTCAATGTTTGAGACGAAGACGAAACTGCAGCATTTAAAAACGACTCTGAAGACTTCAGTGACTTTTATGTCACTTCCTTTTTCTTCTAATAAAGTATTGGACCCAATAAATTAAGTGTATTTTAAATCACAAGACATTTTCTGTTAAAGCACTTTTTTTTTAAATATTAATTATTTTCAATCATATATCTCGCTTATGGTTAGTCCTACATGAAAAATGCAAATAACTATTTTGTAGGAAATTTTATCAGCTTGAATTTTAGTAAAAAGATAAAAATTGATAGAAGTAACTGTTTTCGAGATATAAGCAAGAAACCAAAACACTGTTACCTTAATTAACCGTTTGCATATAAGCAAATTTAGTACTATTAGTATTATTATTATTAATGTTATTGTAATTAATATGACAACTAAAGACAACTTTGAAACCTTTAGTGACTTTTATGTCTTTTCCTTTTTTCTCTACTAAAGTGTTAGACACAGTTAAATTAGTTTAATTTCAGTTTTTCAAACATTTTATTTTAAAGCAAATTTTTGTTAAATATTATTTATATCCAACTCTATAACTCGCTTATGGTTGGTCCTACAAGAAAAATGCAAATAACTATTTTGTAGAATATTTTATCAGCTTTAATTTTGAAAGAAAGACAAAAATTCATAGGAGTATCTGTTTTCGAGATATAAGCAAGAAACCAAAAAACTGTTACCTTAATAAAGCGCTTGCATATAAGCAGATTTAGTACTATTAGTATTATTATTATTAATGTTATTGTTATTAATATGACGACTAAAAACGATTCTGAAGACTTTGGTGACTTTTATGTCTTTTTCTTTTTTCTCTACTAAAGTGTTAGACACAATTTATTTAGTTTAATTTCAGTATTTCAAACATTTTATTTTTAAGCAAGTTTTTGTTAAATATTATTTATATCCAACTTTATAACTCGCTTATGGTTGGTCCTACAAAAAAAATGCAAATAACTATTTTGTAGGAAATGTTATCAGCTTTAATTTTGAAAGAAAGATAAAAATTGATAGGAGTAACTGTTTTTGAGATATAAGCAAAAAACCAAAGTAAAAACTGTTACCGTTTCAGAACAAAAATGTAATTCAGTTTTCAATGTTTGAGACGAAGACGAAAATGCAGCATTTAAAATCGACTCTGAAGACTTCAGTGACTTATATGTCACCCCCTTTTTTTTTTTAATAAAGTATTGGACCTAATAAATTAAGTGTATTTTAAATCACAAGACATTTTCTGTTAGAGCACTTCTTTTTTAAATATTAATTATTTTCAATCTTATATCTCGCTTATGGTTAGTCCTACATAAAAAATGCAAATAACTATTTTGTAGGAAATTTTATCAGCTTGAATTTTAGTAAAAAGATAAAAATTGATAGGAGTAACTGTTTTCGAGATATGAGCAAGAAACCAAAACACTGTTACCTTAATTAAGCGTTTGCATATAAGCAAATTTAGTACTATTAGTATTATTATTATTAATGTTATTGTTATTAATATGACGATTAAAGACAACTTTGAAACCTTTAGTGACTTTTATGTCTTCTTCTTTTTCCTCTACTAAAGTGTTAGACACAATTAAATTACTTTAATTTCAGTTTTTCAAACATTTTATTTTAAAGCAAATTTTTGTTAAATATTATTTATATCCAACTCTATAACTCGCTTATGGTTGGTCCTACAAGAAAAAAGCAAATAACTATTTTGTAGGAAATTTTATCAGCTTTAATTTTGACAGAAAGATAAAAATTGATAGGAGTAACTGTTTTCGAGATATAAGCAAAAAACCAATAAGAAAACTGTGACTGTTACTGAACAAAAATGTAATTCAGTTTTCAATGTTTGAGACGAAGACGAAACTGCAGCATTTAAAAACGACTCTGAAGACTTCAGTGACTTTTATGTCACTTCCTTTTTCTTCTAATAAAGTATTGGACCCAATAAATTAAGTGTATTTTAAATCACAAGACATTTTCTGTTAAAGCACTTTTTTTTTAAATATTAATTATTTTCAATCATATATCTCGCTTATGGTTAGTCCTACATAAAAAATGCAAATAACTATTTTGTAGGAAATTTTATCAGCTTGAATTTTGGTAAAAAGATAAAAATTGATAGGAGTAACTGTTTTCGAGACATAAGCAAGAAACCATAACACTGTTACCTTAATTAAGCGTTTGCATATAAGCAAATTTAGTACTATTAGTATTATTATTATTAATGTTATTGTTATTAATATGACAACTAAAGACAACTCTGAAACCTTTAGTGACTTTTATGTCTTTTTCTTTTTCCTCTACTAAAGTGTTAGACTCAATTAATTTAGTTTAATTTCGGTTTTTCAAACATTTTATTTTAAAGCAAATTTTTGTTAAATATTATTTATATCCAACTCTATAACTCGCTTATGGTTGGTCCTACAAAAAAATGCAAATAACTATTTTGTAGGAAATTTTATTAGCTTTAATTTTGAAAAAAAGATAAAAATTGATAGGAGTAACTGTTTTCGAGATATAAGCAAGAAACCAAAAAAATGTTACGTTAATTAAGCGTTTGCCTATAAGCAAATTTAGTACTATTAGTATTATTATTATTAATGTTATTGTTATTAATATGACGACTAAAGACGACTCTGAAACATTTAGTGACTTTTATGTCTTCTCCTTTTTCCTCTACTAAAGTGTTAGACACAATTAATTTAGTTTAATTCCGGTTTTTCAAGCATTTTATTTTAAAGCAAATTTTTGTTAAATATTATTTATATCCAACTCTATAACTCGTTTATGCTTGGTCCTACAAGAAAAATGTAAATAACTATTTTGTTGGAAATTTTATCAGCTTTAATTTTGAAAGAAAGATAAAATTTGATAGGAGTAACTGTTTTCGAGATATAAGCAAAAAACCAATAAGAAAACTGTAACTGTTACTGAACAAAAATGTAATTCAGTTTTCAATGTTTGAGACGAAGTCAAAAATGCAGCATTTAAAAACGACTCTGAAGACTTCAGTGACTTTTATGTCACCTCCTTTTTCTTCTAATAAAGTATTGGACCCAACAAATTAAGTGTATTTTAAATCACAAGACATTTTCTGTTAAAACACTTTTTTTTAATTAATAATTATTTTCAAACTTATATCTCGCTTATGGTTAGTTCTACATGAAAAATGCAAATAACTATTTTGTAGGAAATTTTATCACCTTTAATTTTGGTGAAAAAGTAAAAATTGATAGGAGTAACTGTTTTCGAGGTATAGACAAAAAACAAAAAAACTGTTACCTTAATTAAGCGCTTGCATATAAGCAAATTTAGTACTACTAGTATTGTTATTATAAATGTTATTGTTATTAATATGACGACTAAAGACAACTTTAAGACTTTAGTGACTTTTATGTCTCCTCCTTTTTCCTCTACTAAAGTGTTAGACACAATTAATTTAGTTTAATTTCGGTTTTTTAAACATTTTATTTTAAAGCAAATTTTTGTTAAATATTAAAAACTATAAAATGGCTTAGATTGCCTAAAAACACAGATCACACATGATCTTTTGCATAAAAATGAGAAAACGCTCATGTAACACACAAAATAAGCTCCATTTTTCCTTTTTAAAAGTATTATTATTATTATTACTTTTGTTACTATTACTATTATTATTATTATTATTATTATTATTATTATTATTATTATTGTTATTATTATTATTATTATTATTATTATTATTATTAAAAACTTATATTAAACAGACAGAAAACGTCGTATTCTGACACAACTTAAAACACAGATCACACATGATCTTTTGCATAGAAATGAGAAAACGCTCATATAACACAAAATAAGCTTCATTTTGGCTTAGAAAACTAAGCTTACTTTTACTACTACTATTATTTTTATTTTTATTATTATTATTATTATTACTATTATTATTATTATTATTATTATTATTATTATTATTAAAGACCGATTATAACTTTTGTATAGTAAATGTTTTTATACCAGTTTTAAAATGAGTTATTAATTTTAGACAATTTCTTGCCTAAAAACACAGATCACAGATGATCTCTTGCATAGAAATGAGAAAACGCTCAGATAACACAAAATAAGCATCATTTTTGCTTAGAAAAACTAAGCTTTAATTTAGAAAAAAATTTATTATTATAAGTATTATTATCATTATTATTATTATTATTATTATTATTATTATTATTGTTTCTTTTATTACTATTATTATTATTATTATTATTATTATTATTATTATTATTAACTTTTGTATAGTAAATGTTTTTATACCAGTTTTAAAATGAGTTATTAATTTTATTCAATTTCTTGCCTAAAAACACAGATCACAGATGATCTCTTGCATAGAAATGAGAAAACGCTCATATAACACACAAAATAAGCATCATTTTTGCTTAGAAAAACTAAGCTTTAATTTAGAAAGAAATTCATTATTATTAGTATTATTATCATTATTATTATTATTATTATTATTATTATTTCTTTTATTACTATTATTATTATTATTATTATTATTATTATTATTATTATTATTACTATTATTATTATTATTATTATTACTATTATTATTATTATTATTATTATTATTATTAACTTTTGTATAGTAAATATTTTTATACCAGTTTTAAAATGAGTTATTAATTTTAGACAATTTCTTGCCTAAAAATACAGATCACAGATGATTTCTTGCATAGAAATGAGAAAGCTCTCATATAACACACAAAAATTATCAGTTTGGATTAAAACAAATTATTTTTGTTGACTCTCAGTCTGAATTGTTCATCAGTTCAAACAAAAACGGCTTACTTTAGACGATCTTTTGCTTTGAACAAGAAAACTTACATCGAACAGACTAAAAACGTATTAATCTGGCATAAAAGAGCAATTTATGTATCACTTTGGATAAAAGCAGCTAATCCTATTCGTTTCATTGCTTAAAATAGACAAAATTGTTAATAAATCTAACGAAAACGCTGTATTCTAGCACAAAATACTAATTACATTATAGTTTCGACGAGAATAGCTTATTTGGAATGATTCTATGCTTCCAAACGAGTAAATTTTTAATAAACAGATGCCAAACATCATGTTTTGTCCTATAAAGACATTTTATATTGCAGTTTGTATTAAAACAAAATATTTTCGTTGATTCTTTGTTAGAAGCAGCAAACCTAACATTAAAGAATCTGAAAACTTTGTATTCGGACACAAACCACCGAATTTTGTTTCAGTTTAGACAAAAACGGTTGATTTTCGACAATATTTTGCTTTGAACAAGAAAGCTTATATCAAACTGACTAAAAACGTCTTATTTTAGCACAAAACAAAAGATTTGCGTTATAGTCTTAAAGCTGATTCATGCCACAGTTTGGATAAAAACCAATTATTTTTGTTAATTCATTGTTACAAACAAGAAACCTTACATCAAAGAAACTGAAAACCCCTTATTTAGGCACAGAAATTCGAATTACGTTTCAGTCTGGACAAAAACTGCTTATTTTAGACGATCCTTTGTTTTGAACACGAAAACTTACATTAAAAAGATTAAAAACGTCTTATTCTGGCTGAAAACTGCAAATTATATATTACTCTAGATAAAAGCAATTTATCCTGATTACTCCTTTACTTAGAATAGAGTAAACTTGTATAAAACTTAATGAAAACTTTAAATTTCGTCTCAAAGAAATACTTTACGTTATAGTTTTGACCAGCACTGTTTATTTCAAACGAAATTATGATTCGAAACTAATGAACTTTTATGGGGCAGATGCAAAACCACATATTACCATATAAAGCGTTGTTTTAAAGCAAAGTATTACCTTTTGCAACAAGAAATTTCACGTCAAAGAAACTGAAAACATCGTATCCATGCACAAATATCGAATTACGTATCAGTTTAGGCAAATACAGCTTATTTTAAACGATTCCTTGCTATAAACAAGAAAAATTTTATCAAACATATTGAAAATGTCTTATTCTCGAAAATAAGAGCAAATTATGTATCAGTTTTAACAAAAGCGGATTACTCTGTTTGATTCTATGCTTAGAGTAGAGTAAACTACTATAAAACGTAATGAAAACTCTATATTCAAGCTCAAAAGAACAAATTACGTTATAGTTTTGACAAAAAAAAATTATTTCGGACGACTACATATTTCGAAGTAAGCAAACTTTAATTGAACAAGTGCAAAAGCTAATACTTTGCTTTAAAATAACGATTTATGTGGTAATATGGTATTTTGCATCTGTCCTATAAAAGTTTACTCGTTTCGCTCAATTGAATCATTCGAAATAAATTATTTTGACACAACAACGAAAATAATTTTTTTCTTTAAACTGTAACATGTCGTTTTTATAAAACGAACTAAGACGTTTGGCATCTGTTTAGTGAAAGTTTTCTCGTTTGGGGGCATAAAATCGTTTGAAATTAACAGTTCTGGTCAAAACTATAACGTAAATTATTTCTTTGAGACGAAATTTAAAGTTTTCATTAAGTTTTATACAAGTTTGCTCTATTCTAAGCAAAGGAGTAATCAGGATAAACTGCTTTTATCCAAAGTAATACATAATTTGCAGTTTTGAGCCAGAATAAGACGTTTTTAATCTTTTTAATGTAAGTTTTCGTGTTCAAAAGAAAGAATCGTCTAAAATAAGCAATTTGTGTCCAGACTGAAACGTAATTTGATTTTCTGGGCCTGAATAAGAGATTTTCAGTTTCTTTGATGTAAGGTTTCTTGTTTGTAACAATGAATAAACGAAAATCATTGGTTTTAATCCAAACTGTGACATAAATCGTTTTTTAAAGGCGAAATCAGACGTTTTGTCTCTGTTCAGTGAAAGTATAGTGGTTTCAAAGCATAGAATCGTTTGAAATTAACAGTTCTCGTCAAGACTATAACGCAAATCTTTAAAGTGATACAAAGAAATAATTTACGTAATAGTTTTGACCAGAACTGTTAATTTCAAACGATTTTATGCCCCCAAACGAGAAAACTTTCACTAAACAGATGCCAAACGTCTTAGTTCGTTTTATAAAAGCGACTTATGTTACAGTTTAAACAAAAACAAATTATTTGTGTTGTTGTTGTGTCAAAATAATTTATTTCTAATGATTCAATGGAGCGAAACGGGTAAACTTTTATAGGACAGATGCAAAATACCATATTACCACATAAATCATTATTTTAAAGCAAAGTATTAGCTTTTGCACATGTTCAATTAAAGTTTGCTTACTTCGAAGTATGTAATCGTCCGAAATATTTTTTTTTTGTCAAAACTATAACGTAATTTGTTCTTTTGAGCTTAAATATAGAGTTTTCATTACGTTTTATAGTAGTTTACTCTACTCTAAGCATAGAATCAAACAGAGTAATCCGCTTTTGTTAAAACTGATACATAATTTGCTCTTATTTTCGAGAATAAGACGTTTTCAATATGCTTGATAAAATTTTTCTTGTTTATAGCAAGGAATCGTTTAAAATAAGCTGTATTTGCCTAAACTGATACGTAATTAGATATTTATGTATGGATACAAAGTTTTCAGTTTCTTTGACGTGAAATTTCTTATTGCAAAAGGTAATACTTTGCTTTAAAACAACGCTTTATATGGTAATATGTGGTTTTGCATCTGCCCCATAAAAGTTCATTAGTTTCGAATCATAATTTCGTTTGAAATAAACAGTGCTGGTCAAAACTATAACGTAAATTATTTCTTTGAGACGAAATTTAAAGTTTTCATTAAGTTTTATACAAGTTTACTCTATTCTAAGTAAAGGAGTAATCAGGATAAATTGCTTTTATCTAGAGTAATATATAATTTGCAGTTTTCAGCCAGAATAAGACGTTTTTAATCTTTTTAATGTAAGTTTTTGTATTCAAAACAAAGGATCGTCTAAAGTAAGCAGTTTTTGTCCAGACTGAAACGTAATTCGAATCTCTGTGCCTGAATAAGGGGTTTTCAGTTACTTTGATGTAAGGTTTATGTTTGTAACAATGAATTAACGAAAATAATTGGTTTTTATCCAAACTGTGGCATGAATCGTTTTTAAAAGGCGAAATAAGATGTTTTTCCTCTGTACAGTGAAAGTTTACTCGTTTCAAAGCATAGAACCGTTTGAAATTAACAGCTCTCGTTAAGACTATAACGCAAATCTTTTGTTTTGTGCTAAAATAAGACGTTTTTAGTCAGTTTGATATAAGCTTTCTTGTTCAAAGCAAAATATTGTCGAAAATCAACCGTTTTTGTCTAAACTGAAACAAAATTCGGTGGTTTGTGTCCGAATACAAAGTTTTCAGATTCTTTAATGTTAGGTTTGCTGCTTCTAACAAAGAATCAACGAAAATATTTTGTTTTAATACAAACTGCAATATAAAATGTCTTTATAGGACAAAACATGATGTTTGGCATCTGTTTATTAAAAATTTACTCGTTTGGAAGCATAGAATCATTCCAAATAAGCTATTCTCGTCGAAACTATAATGTAATTAGTATTTTGTGCTAGAATACAGCGTTTTTGTTAGATTTATTAACAATTTTGTCTATTTTAAGCAATGAAACGAATAGGATTAGCTGCCTTTATCCAAAGTGATACATAAATTGCTCTTTTATGCCAGATTAATACGTTTTTAGTCTGTTCGATGTAAGTTTTCTTGTTCAAAGCAAAAGATCGTCTAAAGTAAGCCGTTTTTGTTTGAACTGATGAACAATTCAGACTGAGAGTCAACAAAAATAATTTGTTTTAATCCAAACTGATAATTTTTGACCCTATAAGAGTCCTATAAGAGTCCGAGATACGGCGTTCTCGTCAAGTCTATAACGTAATTCGTTTTTTTGTGTCAGAATACGACGTTTTCTGTCTGTTTAATATAAGTTTTTAATAATAATAATAATAATAACAATAATAATAATAATAATAATAACAATAATAATAATAATAATAATAATAATAATAGTAATAATAATAATAATAATAGTAATAATAATAATAATAATAATAATAATAATAATAATAATAATAATAATAATAATAATAATAATAATAATAATGATAATAATACTTATAATAATGAATTTCTTTCTAAATTAAAGCTTAGTTTTTCTAAGCAAAAATGATGCTTATTTTGTGTGTTATATGAGCGTTTTCTCATTTCTATGCAAGAGATCATCTGTGATCTGTGTTTTTAGGCAAGAAATTGAATAAAATTAATAACTCATTTTAAAACTGGTATAAAAACATTTACTATACAAAAGTTAATAATAATAATAATAATAATATTAATAATAATAATAATAATAATAATAGTAATAAAAGAAACAATAATAATAATAATAATAATGATAATAATACTTATAATAATAAATTTCTTTCTAAATTAAAGCTTAGTTTTTCTAAGCAAAAATGATGCTTATTTTGTGTTATCTGAGCGTTTTCTCATTTCTATGCAAGAGATCATCTGTGATCTGTGTTTTTAGGCAAGAAATTGTCTAAAATTAATAACTCATTTTAAAACTGGTATAAAAACATTTACTATACAAAAGTTATAATCGGTCTTTAATAAGAATAATATTAATAATAATAATAATAATAATAATAATAATAATAATAGTAATAATAATAATAAAAATAATAGTAATAATAATAATAATAATAAAAATAAAAATAATAGTAGTAGCAAAAGTAAGCTTAGTTTTCTAAGCCAAAATGAAGCTTATTTTGTGTTATATGAGCGTTTTCTCATTTCTATGCAAAAGATCATGTGTGATCTGTGTTTTAAGTTGTGTCAGAATACGACGTTTTCTGTCTGTTTAATATAAGTTTTTAATAATAATAATAATAATAATAATAATAATAATAATAATAATAATAATAATAATAATAATAATAATAATAACAATAATAATAATAATAATAATAATAATAGTATAATAATAATAATAGTAATAGTAACAAAAGTAATAATAATAATAATACTTTTAAAAAGGAAAAATGGAGCTTATTTTGTGTGTTACATGAGCGTTTTCTCATTTTTATGCAAAAGATCATGTGTGATCTGTGTTTTTAGGCAATCTAAGCCATTTTATAGTTTTTAATATTTAACAAAAATTTGCTTTAAAATAAAATGTTTGAAAAACCGAAATTAAACTAAATTAATTGTGTCTAACACTTTAGTAGAGGAAAAAGGAGGAGACATAAAAGTCACTAAAGTCTTAAAGTTGTCTTTAGTCGTCATATTAATAACAATAACATTTATAATAACAATACTAGTAGTACTAAATTTGCTTATATGCAAGCGCTTAATTAAGGTAACAGTTTTTTTGTTTTTTGCCTATATCTCGAAATCAGTTACTCCTATCAATTTTTACTTTTTCACCAAAATTAAAGGTGATAAAATTTCCTACAAAATAGTTATTTGCATTTTTCATGTAGAACTAACCATAAGCGAGATATAAGTTTGAAAATAATTATTAATTAAAAAAAAGTGTTTTAACAGAAAATGTCTTGTGATTTAAAATACACTTAATTTGTTGGGTCCAATACTTTATTAGAAGAAAAAGGAGGTGACATAAAAGTCACTGAAGTCTTCAGAGTCGTTTTTAAATGCTGCATTTTTGACTTCGTCTCAAACATTGAAAACTGAATTACATTTTTGTTCAGTAACAGTTACAGTTTTCTTATTGGTTTTTTGCTTATATCTCGAAAACAGTTACTCCTATCAAATTTTATCTTTCTTTCAAAATTAAAGCTGATAAAATTTCCAACAAAATAGTTATTTACATTTTTCTTGTAGGACCAAGCATAAACGAGTTATAGAGTTGGATATAAATAATATTTAACAAAAATTTGCTTTAAAATAAAATGCTTGAAAAACCGGAATTAAACTAAATTAATTGTGTCTAACACTTTAGTAGAGGAAAAAGGAGAAGACATAAAAGTCACTAAATGTTTCAGAGTCGTCTTTAGTCGTCATATTAATAACAATAACATTAATAATAATAATACTAATAGTACTAAATTTGCTTATATGCAAACGCTTAATTAACGTAACATTTTTTTGCTTTCTTGCTTATATCTCGAAAACAGTTACTCCTATCAATTTTTATCTTTTTTTCAAAATTAAAGCTAATAAAATTTCCTACAAAATAGTTATTTGCATTTTTTTGTAGGACCAACCATAAGCGAGTTATAGAGTTGGATATAAATAATATTTAACAAAAATTTGCTTTAAAATAAAATGTTTGAAAAACCGAAATTAAACTAAATTAATTGAGTCTAACACTTTAGTAGAGGAAAAAGAAAAAGACATAAAAGTCACTAAAGGTTTCAGAGTTGTCTTTAGTTGTCATATTAATAACAATAACATTAATAATAATAATACTAATAGTACTAAGTTTGCTTATATGCAAACGCTTAATTAAGGTAACAGTGTTTTGGTTTCTTGCTTATATCTCGAAAACAGTTACTCCTATCAATTTTTATCTTTTTACTAAAATTCAAGCTGATAAAATTTCCTACAAAATAGTTATTTGCATTTTTCATGTAGGACTAACCATAAGCGCGATATATGATTGAAAATAATTAATATTTAAAAAAAAAGTGCTTTAACAGAAAATGTCTTGTGATTTAAAATACACTTAATTTATTGGGTCCAATACTTTATTAGAAGAAAAAGGAAGTGACATAAAAGTCACTGAAGTCTTCAGAGTCGTTTTTAACAGCTGCAGTTTCGTCTTCGTCTCAAACATTGAAAACTGAATTACATTTTTGTTCAGTAACAGTCACAGTTTTCTTATTGGTTTTTTGCTTATATCTCGAAAACAGTTACTCCTATCAATTTTTATTTTTTTGTCAAAATTAAAGCTGATAAAATTTCCTACAAAATAGTTATTTGCATTTTTCTTGTAGGACCAACCATAAGCGAGTTATAGAGTTGGATATAAATAATATTTAACAAAAATTTGCTTTAAAATAAAATGTTTGAAAAACTGAAATTAAACTAATTTAATTGTGTCTAACACTTTAGTAGAGGAAAAAGAAGAAGACATAAAAGTCACTAAAGGTTTCAAAGTTGTCTTTAATCGTCATATTAATAACAATAACATTAATAATAATAATACTAATTGTACTAAATTTGCTTATATGCAAACGCTTAATTAAGGTAACAGTGTTTTGGTTTCTTGCTCTTATCTCGAAAACAGTTACTCCTATCAATTTTTATTTTTTTACTAAAATTCAAGCTGATAAAATTATATAACAAAATAGTTATTTGCATTTTTTATGTAGGACTAACCATAAGCGAGATATAAGATTGAAAATAATTAATATTTAAAAAAGAAGTGCTTTAACAGAAAATGTCTTGTGATTAAAAATACACTTAATTTATTAGGTCCAATACTTTATTAAAAAAAAAAGGGGGTGACATATAAGTCACTGAAGTCTTCAGAGTCGATTTTAAATGCTGCATTTTCGTCTTCGTCTCAAACATTGAAAACTGAATTACATTTTTGTTCTGAAACGGTAACAGTTTTTACTTTGGTTTTTTGCTTATATCTCGAAAAAAATTAGTATTATTATTATTAATGTTATTGTTATTAATATGACAACTAAAGACAACTCTGAAACCTTTAGTGACTTTTATGTCTTTTCTTTTTTTCTCTACTAAAGTGTTAGACACAGTTAAATTAGTTTAATTTCAGTTTTTCAAACATTTTATTTTAAAGCAAATTTTAGTAATATATTATTTATATCCAACTCTATAACTCGCTTATGGTTGGTCCTACAAGAAAAATGCAAATAACTATTTTGTAGGAAATTTTATCAGCTTTAATTTTGGAAGAAAGATAAAAATTGATAGGAGTAACTGTTTTCGAGATATAAGCAAAAAACCAATAAGAAAACTGTGACTGTTACTGAACAAAAATTTAATTCGGTTTTCAATGTTTGAGACGAAGACGAAACTGTAGCATTTAAAAACGACTCTGAAGACTTCAGTGACTTTTATGTCACTTCCTTTTTCTTCTAATAAAGTATTGGACCCAATAAATTAAGTGTATTTTAAATCACAAAACATTTTCTGTTAAAGCACTTCTTTTTTAAATATTAATTATTTTCAATCTTATATCTCGCTTATGGTTAGTCCTACATAAAAAATGCAAATAACTATTTTGTAGGAAATTTTATCAGCTTGAATTTTAGTAAAAAGATAAAAATTGATAGGAGTAACTGTTTTCGAGATATGAGCAAGAAACCAAAACACTGTTACCTTAATTAAGCGTTTGCATATAAGCAAATTTAGTTCTATTAGTATTATTATTATTAATGTTATTGTTATTAATATGACGATTAAAGACAACTTTGAAACCTTTAGTGACTTTTATGTCGTCTTCTTTTTCCTCTACTAAAGTGTTAGACACAATTAAATTAGTTTAATTTCAGTTTTTCAAACATTTTATTTTAAAGCAAATTTTTGTTAAATATTATTTATATCCAACTCTATAACTCGCTTATGGTTGGTCCTACAAGAAAAATGCAAATAATTATTTTGTAGGAAATTTTATCAGCTTTAATTTTGAAAAAAAGATAAAAATTGATTGGAGTAACTGTTTTCGAGATATAAGCAAAAAACCAATAAGAAAACTGTGACTGTTACTGAACAAAAATGTAATTCGGTTTTCAATGTTTGAGACGAAGACGAAACTGCAGCATTTAAAAACGACTCTGAAGACTTCAGTGACTTTTATGTCACTTCCTCTTTCTTCTAATAAAGTATTGGACCCAATAAATTAAGTGTATTTTAAATCACAAGACATTTTCTGTTAAAGCACTTTTTTTTTAAATATTAATTATTTTCAATCATATATCTCGCTTATGGTTAGTCCTACATGAAAAATGCAAATAACTATTTTATAGGAAATTTTATCAGCTTGAATTTTAGTAAAAAGATAAAAATTGATAGGAGTAACTGTTTTCGAGATATAAGCAAGAAACCAAAACACTGTTACCTTAATTAAGCGTTTGCATATAAGCAAATTTAGTACTATTAGTATTATTATTATTAATGTTATTGTTATTAATATGACAACTAAAGACAACTCTAAAACCTTTAGTGACTTTTATGTCTTTTCCTTTTTCCTCTACTAAAGTGTTAGACACAATTAAATTAGTTTAATTTCAGTTTTTCAAACATTTTATTTTAAAGCAAATTTTTGTTAAAAATTATTTATATCCAACTCTATAACTCGCTTATGGTTGGTCCTACAAGAAAAATGCAAATAACTATTTTGTAGGAAATTTTATCAGCTTTAATTTTGAAAAAAAGACAAAAATTCATAGGAGTAACTGTTTTCGAGATATAAGCAAGAAACCAAAAAACTGTTACCTTAATAAAGCGCTTGCATATAAGCAGATTTAGTACTATTAGTATTATTATTATTAATGTTATTGTTATTAATATGACGACTAAAAACGATTCTGAAGACTTTGGTGACTTTTATGTCTTTTTCTTTTTTCTCTACTAAAGTGTTAGACACAATTAATTTAGTTTAATTTCAGTATTTCAAACATTTTATTTTTAAGCAAGTTTTTGTTAAATATTATTTATATCCAACTTTATAACTCGCTTATGGTTGGTCCTACAAGAAAAATGCAAATAACTATTTTGTAGGAAATGTTATCAGCTTTAATTTTGAAAAAAAGATAAAAATTGATAGGAGTAACTGTTTTCGAGATATAAGCAAAAAACCAATGTAAAAACTGTTACCGTTTCAGAACAAAAATGTAATTCAGTTTTCAATGTTTGAGACGAAGACGAAAATGCAGCATTTAAAATCGACTCTGAAGACTTCAGTGACTTATATGTCACCCCCTTTTTTTCTAATAAAGTATTGGACCTAATAAATTAAGTGTATTTTAAATCACAAGACATTTTCTGTTAAAGCACTTCTTTTTTAAATATTAATTATTTTCAATCTTATATCTCGCTTATGGTTAGTCCTACATAAAAAATGCAAATAATTATTTTGTAGGAAATTTTATCAGCTTGAATTTTAGTAAAAAGATAAAAGTTGATAGGAGTTACTGTTTTCGAGATATGAGCAAGAAACCAAAACACTGTTACCTTAATTAAGCGTTTGCATATAAGCAAATTTAGAACTATTAGTATTATTATTATTAATGTTATTGTTATTAATATGACGATTAAAGACAACTTTGAAACCTTTAGTGACTTTTATGTCTTCTTCTTTTTCCTCTACTAAAGTGTTAGACACAATTAAATTAGTTTAATTTCAGTTTTTCAAACATTTTATTTTAAAGCAAATTTTTGTTAAATATTATTTATATCCAACTCTATAACTCGCTTATGGTTGGCCCTACAAGAAAAATGCAAATAACTATTTTGTAGGAAATTTTATCAGCTTTAATTTTGACAGAAAGATAAAAATTGATAGAAGTAACTGTTTTCGAGATATAAGCAAAAAACCAATAAGAAAACTGTGACTGTTACTGAACAAAAATGTAATTCAGTTTTCAATGTTTGAGACGAAGACGAAACTGCAGCATTTAAAAACGACTCTGAAGACTTCAGTGACTTTTATGTCACTTCCTTTTTCTTCTAATAAAGTATTGGACCCAATAAATTAAGTGTATTTTAAATCACAAGACATTTTCTGTTAAAGCACTTTTTTTTTAAATATTAATTATTTTCAATCATATATCTCGCTTATGGTTAGTCCTACATGAAAAATGCAAATAACTATTTTATAGGAAATTTTATCAGCTTGAATTTTGGTAAAAAGATAAAAATTGATAGGAGTAACTGTTTTCGAGATATAAGCAAGAAACCAAAACACTGTTACCTTAATTAAGCGTTTGCATATAAGCAAATTTAGTACTATTAGTATTATTATTATTAATGTTATTGTTATTAATATGACAACTAAAGACAACTCTGAAACCTTTAGTGACTTTTATGTCTTTTCCTTTTTCCTCTACTAAAGTGTTAGACACAATTAAATTAGTTTAATTTCAGTTTTTCAAACATTTTATTTTAAAGCAAATTTTTGTTAAAAAGTATTTATATCCAACTCTATAACTCGCTTATGGTTGGTCCGACAAGAAAAATGCAAATAACTATTTTGTAGGAAATTTTATCAGCTTTAATTTTGAAAAAAAGACAAAAATTCATAGGAGTAACTGTTTTCGAGATATAAGCAAAAAACCAAAAAACTGTTACCTTAATAAAGCGCTTGCATATAAGCAGATTTAGTACTATTAGTATTATTATTATTAATGTTATTGTTATAAATATGACGACTAAAAACGATTCTGAAGACTTTGGTGACTTTTATGTCTTTTTTTTTTTCTCTACTAAAGTGTTAGACACAATTAATTTAGTTTAATTTCAGTATTTCAAACATTTTATTTTTAAGCAAATTTTTGTTAAATATTATTTATATCCAACTTTATAACTCGCTTATGGTTGGTCCCACAAGAAAAATGTAAATAACTATTTTGTAGGAAATGTTATCAGCTTTAATTTTGAAAAAAAGATAAAAATTGATAGGAGTAACTGTTTTCGAGATATAAGCAAAAAACCAATGTAAAAACTGTTACCGTTTCAGAACAAAAATGTAATTCAGTTTTCAATGTTTGAGACGAAGACGAAAATGCAGCATTTAAAATCGACTCTGAAGACTTCAGTGACTTATATGTCACCCCCTTTTTTTCTAATAAAGTATTGGACCTAATAAATTAAGTGTATTTTAAATCACAAGACATTTTCTGTTAAAGCACTTCTTTTTTAAATATTAATTATTTTCAATCTTATATCTCGCTTATGGTTAGTCCTACATAAAAAATGCAAATAATTATTTTGTAGGAAATTTTATCAGCTTGAATTTTAGTCAAAAGATAAAAGTTGATAGGAGTTACTGTTTTCGAGATATGAGCAAGAAACCAAAACACTGTTACCTTAATTAAGCGTTTGCATATAAGCAAATTTAGAACTATTAGTATTATTATTATTAATGTTATTGTTATTAATATGACGATTAAAGACAACTTTGAAACCTTTAGTGACTTTTATGTCTTCTTCTTTTTCCTCTACTAAAGTGTTAGACACAATTAAATTAGTTTAATTTCAGTTTTTCAAACATTTTATTTTAAAGCAAATTTTTGTTAAATATTATTTATATCCAACTCTATAACTCGCTTATGGTTGGTCCTACAAGAAAAATGCAAATAACTATTTTGTAGGAAATTTTATCAGCTTTAATTTTGACAGAAAGATAAAAATTGATAGAAGTAACTGTTTTCGAGATATAAGCAAAAAACCAATAAGAAAACTGTGACTGTTACTGAACAAAAATGTAATTCAGTTTTCAATGTTTGAGACGAAGACGAAACTGCAGCATTTAAAAACGACTCTGAAGACTTCAGTGACTTTTATGTCACTTCCTTTTTCTTCTAATAAAGTATTGGACCCAATAAATTAAGTGTATTTTAAATCACAAGACATTTTCTGTTAAAGCACTTTTTTTTTAAATATTAATTATTTTCAATCATATATCTCGCTTATGGTTAGTCCTACATGAAAAATGCAAATAACTATTTTATAGGAAATTTTATCAGCTTGAATTTTAGTAAAAAGATAAAAATTGATAGGAGTAACTGTTTTCGAGATATAAGCAAGAAACCAAAACACTGTTACCTTAATTAAGCGTTTGCATATAAGCAAATTTAGTACTATTAGTATTATTATTATTAATGTTATTGTTATTAATATGACAACTAAAGACAACTCTGAAACCTTTAGTGACTTTTATGTCTTTTCCTTTTTCCTCTACTAAAGTGTTAGACACAATTAAATTAGTTTAATTTCAGTTTTTCAAACATTTTATTTTAAAGCAAATTTTTGTTAAAAAGTATTTATATCCAACCCTATAACTCGCTTATGGTTGGTCCGACAAGAAAAATGCAAATAACTATTTTGTAGGAAATTTTATCAGCTTTAATTTTGAAAAAAAGACAAAAATTCATAGGAGTAACTGTTTTCGAGATATAAGCAAAAAACCAAAAAACTGTTACCTTAATAAAGCGCTTGTATATAAGCAGATTTAGTACTATTAGTATTATTATTATTAATGTTATTGTTATAAATATGACGACTAAAAACGATTCTGAAGACTTTGGTGACTTTTATGTCTTTTTCTTTTTTCTCTACTAAAGTGTTAGACACAATTAATTTAGTTTAATTTCAGTATTTCAAACATTTTATTTTTAAGCAAATTTTTGTTAAATATTATTTATATCCAACTTTATAACTCGCTTATGGTTGGTCCCACAAGAAAAATGTAAATAACTATTTTGTAGGAAATGTTATCAGCTTTATTTTTAAAAGAAAGATAAAAATTGATAGGAGTAACTGTTTTCGAGATATGAGCAAGAAACCAAAACACTGTTACCGTAATTAAGCGTTTGCATATAAGCAAATTTAGTACTATTAGTATTATTATTATTAATGTTATTGTTATTAATATGACGATTAAAGACAACTTTGAAACCTTTAGTGACTTTTATGTCTTCTTCTTTTTCCTCTACTAAAGTGTTAGACACAATTAAATTAGTTTAATTTCAGTTTTTCAAACATTTTATTTTAAAGCAAATTTTTGTTAAATATTATTTATATCCAACTCTATAACTCGCTTATGGTTGGTCCTACAAGAAAAATGCAAATATTTATTTTGTAGGAAATTTTATCAGCTTTAATTTTGACAGAAACATAAAAATTGATAGGAGTAACTGTTTTCGAGATATAAGCAAAAAACCAATAAGAAAACTGTGACTGTTACTGAACAAAAATGTAATTCGGTTTTCAATGTTTGAGACGAAGACGAAACTGCAACATTTAAAAACGACTCTGAAGACTTCAGTGACTTTTATGTCACTTCCTTTTTCTTCTAATAAAGTATTGGACCCAATAAATTAAGTGTATTTTAAATCACAAGACATTTTCTGTTAAAGCACTTCTTTTTTAAATATTAATTATTTACAATCTTATATCTCGCTTATGGTTAGTCCTACATAAAAAATGCAAATAACTATTTTGTAGGAAATTTTATCAGCTTAAATTTTAGTAAAAAAATAAAAATTGATAGGAGTAACTGTTTTCGAGATATGAGCAAGAAACCAAAACACTGTTACCTTAATTAAGCGTTTGCATATAAGCAAATATTGTACTATTAGTAATATTATTATTAATGTTATTGTTATTAATATGACGATTAAAGACAACTTTGAAACCTTTAGTGACTTTTATGTCTTCTTCTTTTTCCTCTACTAAAGTGTTAGACACAATTAAATTAGTTTAATTTCAGTTTTTCAAACATTTTATTTTAAAGCAAATTTTTGTTAAATATTATTTATATCCAACTCTATAACTCGCTTATGGTTGGTCCTACAAGAAAAATGCAAATAACTATTTTGTAGGAAATTTTATCAGCTTTAATTTTGACAGAAAGATAAAAATTGATAGGAGTAACTGTTTTCGAGATATAAGCAAAAAACCAATAAGAAAACTGTGACTGTTACTGAACAAAAATGTAATTCAGTTTTCAATGTTTGAGACGAAGACGAAACTGCAGCATTTAAAAACGACTCTGAAGACTTCAGTGACTTTTATGTCACTCCCTTTTTCTTCTAAAAAAGTATTAGACCCAATAAATTAAGTGTATTTTAAATAACAAGATATTTTCTGTTAAAGCACTTTTTTTTTTAAATATTAATTATTTTCAATCATATATCTCGCGTATGGTTAGTCCTACATGAAAAATGCAAATAACTATTTTGTAGGAAATTTTATCAGCTTGAATTTTAGTAAAAAGATAAAAATTGATAGGAGTAACTGTTTTCGAGATATAAGCAAGAAACCAAAACACTGTTACCTTAATTAAGCGTTTGCATATAAGCAAATTTAGTACTATTAGTATTATTATTATTAATGTTATTGTTATTAATATGACAACTAAAGACAACTCTGAAACCTTTAGTGACTTTTATGTCTTTTCCTTTTTCCTCTACTAAAGTGTTAGACACAATTAAATTAGTTTAATTTCAGTTTTTCAAACATTTTATTTTAAAGCAAATTTTTGTTAAATATTATTTATATCCAACTCTATAACTCGTTTATGGTTGGTCCTACAAGAAAAATGCAAATAACTATTTTGTAGGAAATTTTATCAGCTTTAATTTTGAAAAAAAGACAAAAATTCATAGGAGTAACTGTTTTCGAGATATAAGCAAGAAACCAAAAAACTGTTACCTTAATAAAGCGCTTGCATATAAGCAGATTTAGTACTATTAGTATTATTATTATTAATGTTATTGTTATTAATATGACGACTAAAAACGATTCTGAAGACTTTGGTGACTTTTATGTCTTTTTCTTTTTTCTCTACTAAAGTGTTAGACACAATTAATTTAGTTTAATTTCAGTATTTCAAACATTTTATTTTTAAGCAAGTTTTTGTTAAATATTATTTATATCCAACTTTATAACTCGCTTATGGTTGGTCCTACAAGAAAATTGCAAATAACTATTTTGTAGGAAATGTTATCAGCTTTAATTTTGAAAAAAAGATAAAAATTGATAAGAGTAACTGTTTTCGAGATATAAGCAAAAAACCAAAGTAAAAACTGTTACCGTTTCAGAACAAAAATGTAATTCAGTTTTCAATGTTTGAGACGAAGACGAAAATGCAGCATTTAAAATCGACTCTGAAGACTTCAGTGACTTATATGTCACCCCCTTTTTTTTTTAATAAAGTATTGGACCTAATAAATTAAGTGTATTTTAAATCACAAGACATTTTCTGTTAAAGCACTTCTTTTTTAAATATTAATTATTTTCAATCTTATATCTCGCTTATGGTTAGTCCTACATAAAAAATGCAAATAACTATTTTGTAGGAAATTTTATCAGCTTAAATTTTAGTAAAAAAATAAAAATTGATAGGAGTAACTGTTTTCGAGATATGAGCAAGAAACCAAAACACTGTTACCTTAATTAAGCGTTTGCATATAAGCAAATATTGTACTATTAGTATTATTATTATTAATGTTATTGTTATTAATATGACGATTAAAGACAACTTTGAAACCTTTAGTGACTTTTATGTCTTCTTCTTTTTCCTCTACTAAAGTGTTAGACACAATTAAATTAGTTTAATTTCAGTTTTTCAAACATTTTATTTTAAAGCAAATTTTTGTTAAATATTATTTATATCCAACTCTATAACTCGCTTATGGTTGGTCCTACAAGAAAAATGCAAATAACTATTTTGTAGGAAATTTTATCAGCTTTAATTTTGACAGAAAGATAAAAATTGATAGGAGTAACTGTTTTCGAGATATAAGCAAAAAACCAATAAGAAAACTGTGACTGTTACTGAACAAAAATGTAATTCAGTTTTCAATGTTTGAGACGAAGACGAAACTGCAGCATTTAAAAACGACTCTGAAGACTTCAGTGACTTTTATGTCACTTCCTTTTTCTTCTAAAAAAGTATTGGACCCAATAAATTAAGTGTATTTTAAATAACAAGACATTTTCTGTTAAAGCACTTTTTTTTTAAATATTAATTATTTTCAATCATATATCTCGCTTATGGTTAGTCCTACATGAAAAATGCAAATAACTATTTTGTAGGAAATTTTATCAGCTTGAATTTTAGTAAAAAGATAAAAATTGATAGGAGTAACTGTTTTCGAGATATAAGCAAGAAACCAAAACACTGTTACCTTAATTAAGCGTTTGCATATAAGCAAATTTAGTACTATTAGTATTATTATTATTAATGTTATTGTTATTAATATGACAACTAAAGACAACTCTGAAACCTTTAGTGACTTTTATGTCTTTTCCTTTTTCCTCTACTGAAGTGTTAGACACAATTAAATTAGTTTAATTTCAGTTTTTCAAACATTTTATTTTAAAGCAAATTTTTGTTAAATATTATTTATATCCAACTCTATAACTCGTTTATGGTTGGTCCTACAAGAAAAATGCAAATAACTATTTTGTAGGAAATTTTATCAGCTTTAATTTTGAAAAAAAGACAAAAATTCATAGGAGTAACTGTTTTCGAGATATAAGCAAGAAACCAAAAAACTGTTACCTTAATAAAGCGCTTGCATATAAGCAGATTTAGTACTATTAGTATTATTATTATTAATGTTATTGTTATTAATATGACGACTAAAAACGATTCTGAAGACTTTGGTGACTTTTATGTCTTTTTCTTTTTTCTCTACTAAAGTGTTAGACACAATTAATTTAGTTTAATTTCAGTATTTCAAACATTTTATTTTTAAGCAAGTTTTTGTTAAATATTATTTATATCCAACTTTATAACTCGCTTATGGTTGGTCCTACAAGAAAAATGCAAATAACTATTTTGTAGGAAATGTTATCAGCTTTAATTTTGAAAGAAAGATAAAAATTGATAGGAGTAACTGTTTTCGAGATATAAGCAAAAAACCAAAGTAAAAACTGTTATCGTTTCAGAACAAAAATATAATTCAGTTTTCAATGTTTGAGACGAAGACGAAAATGCAGCATTTAAAATCGACTCTAAAGACTTCAGTGACTTATATGTCACCCCCTTTTTTTCTAATAAAGTATTGGACCTAATAAATTAAGTGTATTTTAAATCACAAGACATTTTCTGTTAAAGCACTTCTTTTTTAAATATTAATTATTTTCAATCTTATATCTCGCTTATGGTTAGTCCTACATAAAAAATGCAAATAATTATTTTGTAGGAAATTTTATCAGCTTGAATTATTAGTAAAAAGATAAAAATTGATAGGAGTAACTGTTTTCGAGATATGAGCAAGAAACCAAAACACTGTTACCTTAATTAAGCGTTTGCATATAAGCAAATTTAGTACTATTAGTATTATTATTATTAATGTTATTGTTATTAATATGACGATTAAAGACAACTTTGAAACCTTTAGTGACTTTTATGTCTTCTTCTTTTTCCTCTACTAAAGTGTTAGACACAATTGAATTAGTTTAATTTCAGTTTTTCAAACATTTTATTTTAAAGCAAATTTTTGTTAAATATTATTTATATCCAACTCTATAACTCGCTTATGGTTGGTCCTACAAAAAAAATGCAAATAACTATTTTGTAGGAAATTTTATCAGCTTTAATTTTGAAAAAAAGATAAAAATTGATAGGAGTAACTGTTTTCGAGGTATAAGCAAGAAACCAAAAAACTGTTACCTTAATAAAGCGCTTGCATATAAGCAGATTTAGTACTATTAGTATTATTATTATTAACGTTATTGTTATTAATATGACGACTAAAAACGATTCTGAAGACTTTGGTGACTTTTATGTCTTTTTCTTTTTTCTCTACTAAAGTGTTAGACTCAATTAATTTAGTTTAATTTCAGTTTTTCAAACATTTTATTTAAAGCAAATTTTTGTTAAATATTATTTATATCCAACTCTATAACTCGCTTATGGTTGGTCCTACAAGAAAAATGCAAACAACTATTTTGTAGGAAGCTTTATCAGCTTTAATTTTAAAAGAAAGATAATAATTGATAGGAGTAACTGTTTTCGAGATATAAGCAAAAAACCAATAAGAAAACTGTAACAGTTACTGAACAAAAATGTAATTCAGTTTTCAATGTTTGAGACGAAGACGAAAATGCAGCATTTACAAACGACTCTAAAGACTTCAGTGACCTTTCTGTTACCTCTTTTTTCTTCTAATAAAGTATTGGACCCAATAAATTAAGTGTATTTTAAATCACAAGACATTTTCTGTTGAAGCACTTTTTTTTAAATTTTAATTATTTTCAAACTTATATCTCGCTTATGGTTAGTCCTACATTAAAAATGCAATTAACTATTTTGTAGGAAATTTTATCAGCTTTAATTTTAGTAAAATGATAAAAATTGATAGGAGTAACTGTTTTCGAGATATAAGCAAGAAACCAAAACACTGTTACCTTAATTAAGCGTTTGCATATAAGCAAATTTAGTACTATTAGTATTATTATTATTAATGTTATTGTTATTAATATTACGATTAAAGACAACTTTGAAACCTTTAGTGACTTTTATGTCTTCTTCTTTTTCCTCTACTAAAGTGTTGGACACAATTAAATTAGTTTAATTTCAGTTTTTCAAACATTTTATTTTAAAGCAAATTTTTGTTAAATATTATTTATATCCAACTCTATAACTCGCTTATGGTTGGTCCTACAAGAAAAATGCAAATAACTATTTTGTAAGAAATTTTATCAGCTTTAATTTTGAAAAAAAGATAAAAATTGATAGGAGTAACTGTTTTCGAGATATAAGCAAAAAACCAATAAGAAAACTGTGACTGTTACTGAACAAAAATGTAATTCGGTTTTCAATGTTTGAGACGAAGACGAAACTGCAGCATTTAAAAACGACTCTGAAGACTTCAGTGACTTTTATGTCACTTCCTTTTTCTTCTAATAAAGTATTGGACCCAATAAATTAAGTGTATTTTAAATCACAAGACATTTTCTGTTAAAGCACTTTTTTTTTAAATATTAATAATTTTCAATCATATATCTCGCTTATGGTTAGTCCTACATGAAAAATGCAAATAATTATTTTGTAGGAAATTTTATCAGCTTGAATTTTAGTAAAAAGATAAAAATTGATAGGAGTAACTGTTTTCGAGATATAAGCAAGAAACCAAAACACTGTTACCTTAATTAAGCGTTTGCATATAAGCAAATTTAGTACTATTAGTATTATTATTATTAATGTTATTGTTATTAATATGACAACTAAAGACAACTCTGAAACCTTTAATGACTTTTATGTCTTTTCCTTTTTTCTCTACTAAAGTGTTAGACACAGTTAAATTAGTTTAATTTCAGTTTTTCAAACATTTTATTTTAAAGCAAATTTTTGTTAAATATTATTTATATCCAACTTCATAACTCGCTTATGGTTGGTCCTACAAGAAAAATGCAAATAACTATTTTGTAGAATATTTTATCAGCTTTAATTTTGAAAGAAAGACAAAAATTCATAGGAGTAACTGTTTTCGAGATATAAGCAAGAAACCAAAAAACTGTTACCTTAATAAAGCGCTTGCATATAAGCAGATTTAGTACTATTAGTATTATTACTATTAATGTTATTGTTATTAATATGACGACTAAAAACGATTCTGAAGACTTTGGTGACTTTTATGTCTTTTTCTTTTTTCTCTACTAAAGTGTTAGACACAATTAATTTAGTTTAATTTCAGTATTTCAAACATTTTATTTTTAAGCAAGTTTTTGTTAAATATTATTTATATCCAACTTTATAACTCGCTTATGGTTGGTCCTACAAGAAAAATGCAAATAACTATTTTGTAGGAAATGTTATCAGCTTTAATTTTGAAAGAAAGATAAAAATTGATAGGAGTAACTGTTTTCGAGATATAAGCAAAAAACCAAAGTAAAAACTGTTATCGTTTCAGAACAAAAATATAATTCAGTTTTCAATGTTTGAGACGAAGACGAAAATGCAGCATTTAAAATCGACTCTAAAGACTTCAGTGACTTATATGTCACCCCCTTTTTTTCTAATAAAGTATTGGACCTAATAAATTAAGTGTATTTTAAATCACAAGACATTTTCTGTTAAAGCACTTCTTTTTTAAATATTAATTATTTTCAATCTTATATCTCGCTTATGGTTAGTCCTACATAAAAAATGCAAATAATTATTTTGTAGGAAATTTTATCAGCTTGAATTATTAGTAAAAAGATAAAAATTGATAGGAGTAACTGTTTTCGAGATATGAGCAAGAAACCAAAACACTGTTACCTTAATTAAGCGTTTGCATATAAGCAAATTTAGTACTATTAGTATTATTATTATTAATGTTATTGTTATTAATATGACGATTAAAGACAACTTTGAAACCTTTAGTGACTTTTATGTCTTCTTCTTTTTCCTCTACTAAAGTGTTAGACACAATTAAATTAGTTTAATTTCAGTTTTTCAAACATTTTATTTTAAAGCAAATTTTTGTTAAATATTATTTATATCCAACTCTATAACTCGCTTATGGTTGGTCCTACAAAAAAAATGCAAATAACTATTTTGTAGGAAATTTTATCAGCTTTAATTTTGAAAAAAAGATAAAAATTGATAGGAGTAACTGTTTTCGAGGTATAAGCAAGAAACCAAAAAACTGTTACCTTAATAAAGCGCTTGCATATAAGCAGATTTAGTACTATTAGTATTATTATTATTAACGTTATTGTTATTAATATGACGACTAAAAACGATTCTGAAGACTTTGGTGACTTTTATGTCTTTTTCTTTTTTCTCTACTAAAGTGTTAGACTCAATTAATTTAGTTTAATTTCAGTTTTTCAAACATTTTATTTAAAGCAAATTTTTGTTAAATATTATTTATATCCAACTCTATAACTCGCTTATGGTTGGTCCTACAAGAAAAATGCAAACAACTATTTTGTAGGAAGCTTTATCAGCTTTAATTTTAAAAGAAAGATAAAAATTGATAGGAGTAACTGTTTTCGAGATATAAGCAAAAAACCAATAAGAAAACTGTAACAGTTACTGAACAAAAATGTAATTCAGTTTTCAATGTTTGAGACGAAGACGAAAATGCAGCATTTACAAACGACTCTAAAGACTTCAGTGACCTTTCTGTCACCTCTTTTTTCTTCTAATAAAGTATTGGACCCAATAAATTAAGTGTATTTTAAATCACAAGACATTTTCTGTTGAAGCACTTTTTTTTAAATTTTAATTATTTTCAAACTTATATCTCGCTTATGGTTAGTCCTACATTAAAAATGCAATTAACTATTTTGTAGGAAATTTTATCAGCTTTAATTTTAGTAAAATGATAAAAATTGATAGGAGTAACTGTTTTCGAGATATAAGCAAGAAACCAAAACACTGTTACCTTAATTAAGCGTTTGCATATAAGCAAATTTAGTACTATTAGTATTATTATTATTAATGTTATTGTTATTAATATTACGATTAAAGACAACTTTGAAACCTTTAGTGACTTTTATGTCTTCTTCTTTTTCCTCTACTAAAGTGTTAGACACAATTAAATTAGTTTAATTTCAGTTTTTCAAACATTTTATTTTAAAGCAAATTTTTGTTAAATATTATTTATATCCAACTCTATAACTCGCTTATGGTTGGTCCTACAAGAAAAATGCAAATAACTATTTTGTAAGAAATTTTATCAGCTTTAATTTTGAAAAAAAGATAAAAATTGATAGGAGTAACTGTTTTCGAGATATAAGCAAAAAACCAATAAGAAAACTGTGACTGTTACTGAACAAAAATGTAATTCGGTTTTCAATGTTTGAGACGAAGACGAAACTGCAGCATTTAAAAACGACTCTGAAGACTTCAGTGACTTTTATGTCACTTCCTTTTTCTTCTAATAAAGTATTGGACCCAATAAATTAAGTGTATTTTAAATCACAAGACATTTTCTGTTAAAGCACTTTTTTTTTAAATATTAATTATTTTCAATCATATATCTCGCTTTTGGTTAGTCCTACATGAAAAATGCAAATAACTATTTTGTAGGAAATTTTATCAGCTTGAATTTTAGTAAAAAGATAAAAATTGATAGGAGTAACTGTTTTCGAGATATAAGCAAGAAACCAAAACACTGTTACCTTAATTAAGCGTTTGCATATAAGCAAATTTAGTACTATTAGTATTATTATTATTAATGTTATTGTTATTAATATGACAACTAAAGACAACTCTGAAACCTTTAGTGACTTTTATGTCTTTTCCTTTTTTCTCTACTAAAGTGTTAGACACAGTTAAATTAGTTTAATTTCAGTTTTTCAAACATTTTATTTTAAAGCAAATTTTTGTTAAATATTATTTATATCCAACTTCATAACTCGCTTATGGTTGGTCCTACAAGAAAAATGCAAATAATTATTTTGTAGGAAATGTTATCAGCTTTAATTTTGAAAGGAAGATAAAAATTGATAGGAGTAACTGTTTTCGAGATATAAGCAAAAAACCAAAGTAAAAACTGTTACCGTTTCAGAACAAAAATGTAATTCAGTTTTCAATGTTTGAGACGAAGACGAAAATGCAGCATTTAAAATCGACTCTGAAGACTTCAGTGACTTATATGTCACCCCCTTTTTTTTTTTAATAAAGTATTGGACCTAATAAATTAAGTGTATTTTAAATCACAAGACATTTTCTGTTAAAGCACTTTTTTTTTAAATATTAATTATTTTCAATCATATATCTCGCTTATGGTTAGTCCTACATGAAAAATGCAAATAACTATTTTGTAGGAAATTTTATCAGCTTGAATTTTAGTAAAAAGATAAAAATTGATAGGAGTAACTGTTTTCGAGATATAAGCAAGAAACCAAAACACTGTTACCTTAATTAAGCGTTTGCATATAAGCAAATTTAGTACTATTAGTATTATTATTATTAATGTTATTGTTATTAATATGACAACTAAAGACAACTCTGAAACCTTTAGTTACTTTTATGTCTTTTCCTTTTTTCTCTACTAAAGTGTTAGACACAGTTAAATTAGTTTAATTTCAGTTTTTCAAACATTTTATTTTAAAGCAAATTTTTGTTAAATATTATTTATATCCAACTCTATAACTCGCTTATGGTTGGTCCTACAAGAAAATTGCAAATAATTATTTTGTAGAATATTTTATCAGCTTTAATTTTGAAAGAAAGACAAAAATTCATAGGAGTAACTGTTTTCGAGATATAAGCAAGAAACCAAAAAACTGTTACCTTAATAAAGCGCTTGCATATAAGCAGATTTAGTACTATTAGTATTATTATTATTAATGTTATTGTTATTAATATGACGACTAAAAACGATTCTGAAGACTTTGGTGACTTTTATGTCTTTTTCTTTTTTCTCTACTAAAGTGTTAGACACAATTAATTTAGTTTAATTTCAGTATTTCAAACATTTTATTTTTAAGCAAGTTTTTGTTAAATATTATTTATATCCAACTTTATAACTCGCTTATGTTTGGTCCTACAAGAAAAATGCAATTAACTATTTTGTAGGAAATGTTATCAGCTTTAATTTTGAAAGAAAGATAAAAATTGATAGGAGTAACTGTTTTCGAGATATAAGCAAAAAACCAAAGTAAAAACTGTTACCGTTTCAGAACAAAAATGTAATTCAGTTTTCAATGTTTGAGACGAAGACAAAATGCAGCATTTAAAATCGACTCTGAAGACTTAAGTGACTTATATGTTACCCCCTTTTTTTTTTTAATAAAGTATTGAACCTAATAAATTAAGTGTATTTTAAATCACAAGACATTTTCTGTTAAAGCACTTCTTTTTTAAATATTAATTATTTTCAATCTTATATCTCGCTTATGGTTAGTCCTACATAAAAAATGCAAATAACTATTTTGTAGGAAATTTTATCAGCTTGAATTTCAGTAAAAAAATAAAAATTGATAGAAGTAACTGTTTTCGAGATATAAGCAAGAAACCAAAAAAATGTTACCTTAATAAAGCGTTTGCATATAAGCAAATTTAGTACTATTAGTATTATTATTATTAATGTTATTGTTATTAATATAACGATTAAAGACAACTTTGAAACCTTTAGTGACTTTTATGTCTTTTTCTTTTTCCTCTACTAAAGTGTTAGACTCAATTAATTTAGTTTAATTTCGGTTTTTCAAACATTTTATTTTAAAGCAAATTTTTGTTAAATATTATTTATATCCAACTCTATAACTCGCTTATGGTTGGTCCTACAAAAAAATGCAAATAACTATTTTGTAGGAAATTTTATTAGCTTTAATTTTGAAAAAAAAATAAAAATTGATAGGAGTAACTGTTTTCGAGATATAAGCAAGAAACCAAAAAAATGTTACGTTAATTAAGCGTTTGCATATAAGCAAATTTAGTACTATTAGTATTATTATTATTAATGATATTGTTATTAATATGACGACTAAAGACGACTCTGAAACATTTAGCGACTTTTATGTCTTCTCCTTTTTCCTCTACTAAAGTGTTAGACACAATTAATTTAGTTTAATTCCGGTTTTTCAAGCATTTTATTTTAAAGCAAATTTTTGTTAAATATTATTTATATCCAACTCTATAACTCGTTTATGCTTGGTCCTACAAGAAAAATGTAAATAACTATTTTGTTGGAAATTTTATCAGCTTTAATTTTGAAAGAAAGATAAAATTTGATAGGAGTAACTGTTTTCGAGATATAAGCAAAAAACCAATAAGAAAACTGTAACTGTTACTGAACAAAAATGTAATTCAGTTTTCAATGTTTGAGACGAAGTCAAAAATGCAGCATTTAAAAACGACTCTGAAGACTTCAGTGACTTTTATGTCACCTCCTTTTTCTTCTAATAAAGTATTGGACCCAACAAATTAAGTATATTTTTAATCACAAGACATTTTCTGTTAAAACACTTTTTTTTAATTAATAATTATTTTCAAACTTATATCTCGCTTATGGTTAGTTCTACATGAAAAATGCAAATAACTATTTTGTAGGAAATTTTATCACCTTTAATTTTGGTGAAAAAGTAAAAATTGATAGGATTAACTGTTTTCGAGATATAGGCAAAAAACAAAAAAACTGTTACCTTAACTAAGCGCTTGCATATAAGCAAATTTAGTACTACTAGTATTGTTATTATAAATGTTATTGTTATTAATATGACGACTAAAGACAACTTTAAGACTTTAGTGACTTTTATGTCTCCTCCTTTTTCCTCTACTAAAGTGTTAGACACAATTAATTTAGTTTAATTTCGGTTTTTCAAACATTTTATTTTAAAGCAAATTTTTGTTAAATATTAAAAACTATAAAATGGCTTAGATTGCCTAAAAACACAGATCACACATGATCTTTTGCATAAAAATGAGAAAACGCTCATGTAACACACAAAATAAGCTCCATTTTTCCTTTTTAAAAGTATTATTATTATTATTACTTTTGTTACTATTACTATTATTATTATTATTATTATTATTATTATTATTATTATTATTGTTATTATTATTATTATTATTATTATTATTATTATTATTATTATTATTATTATTATTATTAAAAACTTATATTAAACAGACAGAAAACGTCGTATTCTGACACAACTTAAAACACAGATCACACATGATCTTTTGCATAGAAATGAGAAAACGCTCATATAACACAAAATAAGCTTCATTTTGGCTTAGAAAACTAAGCTTACTTTTACTACTACTATTATTTTTATTTTTATTATTATTATTATTATTACTATTATTTTTATTATTATTATTACTATTATTATTATTATTATTATTATTATTATTATTATTATTAATATTATTATTATTAAAGACCGATTATAACTTTTGTATAGTAAATGTTTTTATACCAGTTTTAAAATGAGTTATTAATTTTAGACAATTTCTTGCCTAAAAACACAGATCACAGATGATCTCTTGCATAGAAATGAGAAAACGCTCAGATAACACAAAATAAGAATCATTTTTGCTTAGAAAAACTAAGCTTTAATTTAGAAAGAAATTTATTATTATAAGTATTATTATCATTATTATTATTATTATTATTATTATTATTATTATTATTATTGTTTTTTTTATTACTATTATTATTATTATTATTATTATTATTATTATTATTATTATTATTATTATTATTATTATTATTATTATTAACTTTTGTATAGTAAATGTTTTTATACCAGTTTTAAAATGAGTTATTAATTTTAATCAATTTCTTGCCTAAAAACACAGATCACAGATGATCTCTTGCATAGAAATGAGAAAACGCTCATATAACACACAAAATAAGCATCATTTTTGCTTAGAAAAACTAAGCTTTAATTTAGAAAGAAATTCATTATTATAAGTATTATTATCATTATTATTATTATTATTATTATTATTATTTCTTTTATTACTATTATTATTATTATTATTATTATTATTATTATTATTATTATTATTATTATTACTATTATTATTATTATTATTACTATTATTATTATTATTATTATTATTATTATTAACTTTTGTATAGTAAATGTTTTTATACCAGTTTTAAAATGAGTTATTAATTTTAGACAATTTCTTGCCTAAAAATACAGATCACAGATGATTTCTTGCATAGAAATGAGAAAGCGCTCATATAACACACAAAATAAGCTTCATTTTTGCTTAGAAAACTAAGCTTACTTTTATTTCTATTATTATTTTTATTATTATTATTATTATTATTATTATTATTATTATTATTATTATTATTATTATTATTATTATTATTATTGTTATTATTATTATTATTATTATTATTGTTATTATTATTATTATTATTAAAAACTTATATTAAACAGACAGAAAACGTCGTATTCTGACACAAAAAAACGAATTACGTTATAGACTTGACGAGAACGGCGTATCTCGGACCCTTATAGGACTCTTATAGGGTCAAAAATTATCAGTTTGGATTAAAACAAATTATTTTTGTTGACTCTCAGTCTGAATTGTTCATCAGTTCAAACAAAAACGGCTTACTTTAGACGATCTTTTGCTTTGAACAAGAAAACTTACATCGAACAGACTAAAAACGTATTAATCTGGCATAAAAGAGCAATTTATGTATCACTTTGAATAAAGGCAGCTAATCCTATTCGTTTCATTGCTTAAAATAGACAAAATTGTTAATAAATCTAACAAAAACGCTGTATTCTAGCACAAAATACTAATTACATTATAGTTTCGACGAGAATAGCTTATTTGGAATGATTCTATGCTTCCAAACGAGTAAATTTTTAATAAACAGATGCCAAACATCATGTTTTGTCCTATAAAGACATTTTATATTGCAGTTTGTATTAAAACAAAATATTTTCGTTAATTCTTTGTTAGAAGCAGCAAACCTAACATTAAAGAATCTGAAAACTTTGTATTCGGACACAAACCACCGAATTTTGTTTCAGTTTAGACAAAAACGGTTGATTTTCGACAATATTTTGCTTTGAACAAGAAAGCTTATATCAAACTGACTAAAAACGTCTTATTTTAGCACAAAACAAAAGATTTGCGTTATAGTCTTAAAGCTGATTCATGCCACAGTTTGGATAAAAACCAATTATTTTTGTTAATTCATTGTTACAAACAAGAAACCTTACATCAAAGAAACTGAAAACCCCTTATTTAGGCACAGAAATTCGAATTACGTTTCAGTCTGGACAAAAACTGCTTATTTTAGACGATCCTTTGTTTTGAACACGAAAACTTACATTAAAAAGATTAAAAACGTCTTATTCTGGCTGAAAACTGCAAATTATATATTACTCTAGATAAAAGCAATTTATCCTGATTACTCCTTTACTTAGAATAGAGTAAACTTGTATAAAACTTAATGAAAACTTTAAATTTCGTCTCAAAGAAATAATTTACGTTATAGTTTTGACCAGCACTGTTTATTTCAAACGATTTTATGATTCGAAACTAATGAACTTTTATGGGGCAGATGCAAAACCACATATTACAATATAAAGCGTTGTTTTAAAGCAAATTATTACCTTTTGCAACAAGAAATTTCACGTCAAAGAAACTGAAAACATCGTATCCATGCACAGATATCGAATTACGTATCAGTTTAGGCAAATACAGCTTATTTTAAACGATTCCTTGCTATAAACAAGAAAAATTTTATCAAACATATTGAAAATGTCTTATTCTCGAAAATAGGAGCAAATTATGTATCAGTTTTAACAAAAGCGGATTACTCTGTTTGATTCTATGCTTAGAGTAGAGTAAACTACTATAAAACGTAATGAAAACTCTATATTCAAGCTCAAAAGAACAAATTACGTTATAGTTTTGACAAAAAAAAAATTATTTCGGACGACTACATATTTCGAAGTAAGCAAACTTTAATTGAACAAGTGCAAAAGCTAATACTTTGCTTTGAAATAACGATTTATGTGGTAATATGGTATTTTGCATCTGTCCTATAAAAGTTTACTCGTTTCGCTCCATTGAATCATTCGAAATAAATTATTTTGACACAACAACGAAAATAATTTTTTTGTTTAAACTGTAACATGTCGTTTTTATAAAACGAACTAAGACGTTTGGCATCTGTTTAGTGAAAGTTTTCTCGTTTGGGGGCATAAAATCGTTTGAAATTAACAGTTCTGGTCAAAACTATAACGTAAATTATTTCTTTGAGACGAAATTTAAAGTTTTCATTAAGTTTTATACAAGTTTGCTCTATTCTAAGCAAAGGAGTAATCAGGATAAACTGTTTTTATCCAAAGTAATACATAATTTGCAGTTTTGAGCCAGAATAAGACGTTTTTAATCTTTTTAATGTAAGTTTTCGTGTTCAAAAGAAAGAATCGTCTAAAATAAGCAATTTGTGTCCAGACTGAAACGTAATTTGATTTTCTGGGCCTGAATAAGAGGTTTTCAGTTTCTTTGATGTAAGGTTTCTTGTTTGTAACAATGAATAAACGAAAATCATTGGTTTTAATCCAAACTGTGACATAAATCGTTTTTTAAAGGCGAAATCAGACGTTTTGCCTCTGTTCAGTGAAAGTATACTGGTTTCAAAGCATAGAATCGTTTGAAATTAACAGTTCTCGTCAAGACTATAAAGCAAATCTTTAAAGTGATACAAAGAAATAATTTACGTAATAGTTTTGACCAGAACTGTTAATTTCAAACGATTTTATGCCCCCAAACGAGAAAACTTTCACTAAACAGATGCCAAACGTCTTAGTTCGTTTTATAAAAGCGACTTATGTTATAGTTTAAACAAAAACAAATTATTTGTGTTGTTGTTGTGTCAAAATAATTTATTTCTAATGATTCAATGGAGCGAAACGGGTAAACTTTTATAGGACAGATGCAAAATATCATATTACCACATAAATCACTATTTTAAAGCAAAGTATTAGCTTTTGCACATGTTCAATTAAAGTTTGCTTACTTCGAAGTATGTAATCGTCCGAAATATTTTTTTTGTCAAAACTATAACGTAATTTGTTCTTTTGAGCTTGAATATAGAGTTTTCATTACGTTTTATAGTAGTTTACTCTACTCTAAGCATAGAATCAAACAGAGTAATCCGCTTTTGTTAAAACTGATACATAATTTGCTCTTATTTTCGAGAATAAGACGTTTTCAATATGCTTGATAAAATTTTTCTTGTTTATAGCAAGGAATCGTTTAAAATAAGCTGTATTTGCCTAAACTGATACGTAATTAGATATTTATGTATGGATACGAAGTTTTCAGTTTCTTTGACGTGAAATTTCTTGTTGCAAAAGGTAATACTTTGCTTTAAAACAACGCTTTATATGGTAATATGTGGTTTTGCATCTGCCCCATAAAAGTTCATTAGTTTCGAATCATAATTTCGTTTGAAATAAACAGTGCTGGTCAAAACTATAACGTAAATTATTTCTTTGAGACGAAATTTAAAGTTTTCATTAAGTTTTATACAAGTTTACTCTATTCTAAGTAAAGGAGTAATCAGGATAAATTGCTTTTATCTAGAGTAATATATAATTTGCAGTTTTCAGCCAGAATAAGACGTTTTTAATCTTTTTAATGTAAGTTTTCGTGTTCAAAACAAAGGATCGTCTAAAATAAGCAGTTTTTGTCCAGACTGAAACGTAATTCGAATTTCTGTGCCTAAATAAGGGGTTTTCAGTTTCTTTGATGTAAGGTTTCTTGTTTGTAACAATGAATTAACAAAAATAATTGGTTTTTATCCAAACTGTGGCATGAATCAGCTTTAAGACTATAACGCAAATCTTTTGTTTTGTGCTAAAATAAGACGTTTTTAGTCAGTTTGATATAAGCTTTCTTGTTCAAAGCAAAATATTGTCGAAAATCAACCGTTTTTGTCTAAACTGAAACAAAATTCGGTGGTTTGTGTCCGAATACAAAGTTTTCAGATTCTTTAATGTTAGGTTTGCTGCTTCTAACAAAGAATCAACGAAAATATTTTGTTTTAATACAAACTGCAATATAAAATGTCTTTATAGGACAAAACATGATGTTTGGCATCTGTTTATTAAAAATTTACTCGTTTGGAAGCATAGAATCATTCCAAATAAGCTATTCTCGTCGAAACTATAATGTAATTAGTATTTTGTGCTAGAATACAGCGTTTTTGTTAGATTTATTAACAATTTTGTCTATTTTAAGCAATGAAACGAATAGGATTAGCTGCCTTTATCCAAAGTGATACATAAATTGCTCTTTTATGCCAGATTAATACGTTTTTAGTCTGTTCGATGTAAGTTTTCCTGTTCAAAGCAAAAGATCGTCTAAAGTAAGCCGTTTTTGTTTGAACTGATGAACAATTCAGACTGAGAGTCAACAAAAATAATTTGTTTTAATCCAAACTGATAATTTTTGACCCTATAAGAGTCCTATAAGAGTCCGAGATACGCCGTTCTCGTCAAGTCTATAACGTAATTCGTTTTTTTGTGTCAGAATACGACGTTTTCTGTCTGTTTAATATAAGTTTTTAATAATAATAATAATAATAACAATAATAATAATAATAATAATAACAATAATAATAATAATAATAATAATAATAATAATAATAATAATAATAATAATAATAATAATAATAATAATAATAAAAATAATAATAGAAATA
This sequence comes from Tribolium castaneum, assembly GCF_031307605.1. Taxonomy (NCBI): domain Eukaryota; kingdom Metazoa; phylum Arthropoda; class Insecta; order Coleoptera; family Tenebrionidae; genus Tribolium; species Tribolium castaneum. The sequence goes on from NC_087398.1 coordinate 19,043,529, forward strand.
AAAGTAAGCTTAGTTTTCTAAGCAAAAATGAAGCTTATTTTGTGTGTTATATGAGCGCTTTCTCATTTCTATGCAAGAAATCATCTGTGATCTGTATTTTTAGGCAAGAAATTGTCTAAAATTAATAACTTATTTTAAAACTGGTATAAAAACATTTACTATACAAAAGTTAATAATAATAATAATAATAATAATAATAATAATAATAATAATAATAATAATAATAATAATAATAATAGTAATAATAATAATAATAGTAATAAAAGAAATAATAATAATAATAATAATAATAATAATAATAATAATAATGATAATAATACTTATAATAATGAATTTCTTTCTAAATTAAAGCTTAGTTTTTCTAAGCAAAAATGATGCTTATTTTGTGTGTTATATGAGCGCTTTCTCATTTCTATGCAAGAAATCATCTGTGATCTGTATTTTTAGGCAAGAAATTGTCTAAAATTAATAACTCATTTTAAATCTGGTATAAAAACATTTACTATACAAAAGTTAATAATAATAATAATAATAATAATAATAATAATAATAGTAATAATAATAATAATAATAATAGTAATAATAATAATAATAATAATAATAATAATAATAATAATAATAATAATAATAATAATAATGATAATAATACTTATAATAATGAATTTCTTTCTAAATTAAAGCTTAGTTTTTCTAAGCAAAAATGATGCTTATTTTGTGTGTTATATGAGCGTTTTCTCATTTCTATGCAAGAGATCATCTGTGATCTGTGTTTTTAGGCAAGAAATTGAATAAAATTAATAACTCATTTTAAAACTGGTATAAAAACATTTACTATACAAAAGTTAATAATAATAATAATAATAATAATAGTAATAAAAGAAACAATAATAATAATAATAATAATAATAATAATAATAATAATAATAATAATAATAATGATAATAATACTTATAATAATAAATTTCTTTCTAAATTAAAGCTTAGTTTTTCTAAGCAAAAATGATGCTTATTTTGTGTTATCTGAGCGTTTTCTCATTTCTATGCAAGAGATCATCTGTGATCTGTGTTTTTAGGCAAGAAATTGTCTAAAATTAATAACTCATTTTAAAACTGGTATAAAAACATTTACTATACAAAAGTTATAATCGGTTTTTAATAATAATAATATTAATAATAATAATAATAATAATAATAATAATAATAATAGTAATAATAATAATAAAAATAATAGTAATAATAATAGTAATAATAAAAATAAAAATAATAGTAGTAGTAAAAGTAAGCTTAGTTTTCTAAGCCAAAATGAAGCTTATTTTGTGTTATATGAGCGTTTTCTCATTTCTATGCAAAAGATCATGTGTGATCTGTGTTTTAAGTTGTGTCAGAATACGACGTTTTCTGTCTGTTTAATATAAGTTTTTAATAATAATAATAATAATAATAATAATAATAATAATAATAATAATAATAATAATAATAATAATAATAATAATAATAATAATAATAATAATAACAATAATAATAATAATAATAATAATAATAATAGTAATAGTAACAAAAGTAATAATAATAATAATACTTTTAAAAAGGAAAAATGTAGCTTATTTTGTGTGTTACATGAGCGTTTTCTCATTTTTATGCAAAAGATCATGTGTGATCTGTGTTTTTAGGCAATCTAAGCCATTTTATAGTTTTTAATATTTAACAAAAATTTGCTTTAAAATAAAATGTTTGAAAAACCGAAATTAAACTAAATTAATTGTGTCTAACACTTTAGTGTTAAATGTTTCAGAGTCGTCTTTAGCCGTCATATTAATAACAATAACATTAATAATAATAATACTAATAGTACTAAATTTGCTTATATGCAAACGCTTAATTAACGTAACATTTTTTTGGTTTCTTGCTTATATCTCGAAAACAGTTACTCCTATCAATTTTTATCTTTTTTTCAAAATTAAAGCTAATAAAATTTCCTACAAAATAGTTATTTGCATTTTTTTGTAGGACCAACCATAAGCGAGTTATAGAGTTGGATATAAATAATATTTAACAAAAATTTGCTTTAAAATAAAATGTTTGAAAAACCGAAATTAAACTAAATTAATTGAGTCTAACACTTTAGTAGAGGAAAAAGAAAAAGACATAAAAGTCACTAAAGATTTTAGAGTTGTCTTTAGTTGTCATATTAATAACAATAACATTAATAATAATAATACTAATAGTACTAAATTTGCTTATATGCAAACGCTTAATTAAGGTAACAGTGTTTTGGTTTCTTGCTTATATCTCGAAAACAATTACTCCTATCAATTTTTATCTTTTTACTAAAATTCAAGCTGATAAAATTTCCTACAAAATAGCTATTTGCATTTTTCTTGTAGGACCAACCATAAGCGAGTTATAGAGTTGGATATAAATAATATTTAACAAAAATTTGCTTTAAAATAAAATGTTTGAAAAACTGAAATTAAACTAATTTAATTGTGTCTAACACTTTAGTAGAGGAAAAAGAAGAAGACATAAAAGTCACTAAAAGTTTCAAAGTTGACTTTAATCGTCATATTAATAACAATAACATTAATAATAATAATACTAATAGTACTAAATTTGTTTATATGCAAACGCTTAATTAAGGTAACAGTGTTTTGGTTTCTTGCTCATATCTCAAAACAGTTACTCCTATCAATTTTTATCTTTTCACCAAAATTCAAGCTGATAAAATTTCCTACGAAATAGTTATTTGCATTTTTTATGTAGGACTAACCATAAGCGAGATATAAGATTGAAAATAATTAATATTTAAAAAAGAAGTGCTTTAACAGAAAATGTCTTGTGATTTAAAATACACTTAATTTATTAGGTCCAATACTTTATTAAAAAAAAAGGGGGTGACATATAAGTCACTGAAGTCTTCAGAGTCGATTTTAAATGCTGCATTTTCGTCTTCGTCTCAAACATTGAAAACTGATTTACATTTTTGTTCTGAAACGGTAACAGTTTGTACTTTAGTTTTTTGCTTATATCTCGAAAACAGTTACTCCTATCAATTTTTATCTTTCTTTCAAAATTAAAGCTGATAACATTTCCTACAAAATAGTTATTTGCATTTTTCTTGTAGGACCAACCATAAGCGAGTTATAAAGTTGGATATAAATAATATTTAACAAAAACTTGCTTAAAAATAAAATGTTTGAAATACTGAAATTAAACTAAATTAATTGTGTCTAACACTTTAGTAGAGAAAAAAGAAAAAGACATAAATGTCACCAAAGTCTTCAGAATCGTTTTTAGTCGTCATATTAATAACAATAACATTAATAATAATAATACTAATAGTACTAAATCTGCTTATATGCAAGCGCTTTATTAAGGTAACAGTTTTTTGGTTTCTTGCTTATATCTCGAAAACAGTTACTCCTATGAATTTTTGTCTTTCTTTCAAAATTAAAGCTGATAAAATATTCTACAAAATAGTTATTTGCATTTTTCTTGTAGGACCAACCATAAGCGAGTTATAGAGTTGGATATAAATAATATTTAACAAAAATTTGCTTTAAAATAAAATGTTTGAAAAACTGAAATTAAACTAATTTAACTGTGTCTAACACTTTAGTAGAGAAAAAAGGAAAAGACATAAAAGTCACTAAAGGTTTCAGAGTTGTCTTTAGTTGTCATATTAATAACAATAACATTAATAATAATAATACTAATAGTACTAAATTTGCTTATATGCAAACGCTTAATTAAGGTAACAGTGTTTTGGTTTCTTGCTTATATCTCGAAAACAGTTACTCCTATCAATTTTTATCTTTTTACTAAAATTCAAGCTGATAAAATTTCCTACAAAATAGTTATTTGCATTTTTCATATAGGACTAACCATAAGCGAGATATATGATTGAAAATAATTAATATTTAAAAAAGAAGTGCTTTAACAGAAAATGTCTTGTGATTTAAAATACACTTAATTTATTAGGTCCAATACTTTATTAAAAAAAAAGGAAGTGACATAAAAGTCACTGAAGTCTTCAGAGTCGTTTTTAAATGCTGCAGTTTCGTCTTCGTCTCAAACATTGAAAACCGAATTACATTTTTGTTCAGTAACAGTCACAGTTTTCTTATTGGTTTTTTGCTTATATCTCGAAAACAGTTACTCCTATCAATTTTTATCTTTTTTTCAAAATTAAAGCTGATAAAATTTCCAACAAAATAGATATTTGCATTTTTCTTGTAGGACCAACCATAAGCGAGTTATAGAGTTGGATATAAATAATATTTAACAAAAATTTGCTTTAAAATAAAATGTTTGAAAAACTGAAATTAAACTAATCTAATTGTGTCTAACACTTTGGTAGAGGAAAAAGAAGAAGACATAAAAGTCACTAAAGGTTTCAAAGTTGTCTTTAATCGTCATATTAATAACAATAACATTAATAATAATAATACTAATAGTACTAAATTTGCTTATATGCAAACGCTTAATTAAGGTAACAGTGTTTTGGTTTCTTGCTCATATCTCGAAAACAGTTACTCCTATCAATTTTTATCTTTTTACTAAAATTCAAGCTGATAAAATTTCCTACAAAATAGTTATTTGCATTTTTTGTGTAGGACTAACCATAAGCGAGATATAAGATTGAAAATATTTAATATTTAAAAAAGAAGTGCTTTAACAGAAAATGTCTTGTGATTTAAAATACACTTAATTTATTAGGTCCAATACTTTATTAAAAAAAAAGGGGGTGACATATAAGTCACTGAAGTCTTCAGAGTCGATTTTAAATGCTGCATTTTCGTCTTCGTCTCAAACATTGAAAACTGAATTACATTTTTGTTCTGAAACGGTAACAGTTTTTACTTTGGTTTTTTGCTTATATCTCGAAAACAGTTACTCCTATCAATTTTTATCTTTCTTTCAAAATTAAAGCTGATAACATTTCCTACAAAATAGTTATTTGCATTTTTCTTGTAGAACCAACCATAAGCGAGTTATAAAGTTAGATATAAATCATATTTAACAAAAATTTGCTTAAAAATAAAATGTTTGAAATACTGAAATTAAACTAAATTAATTGTGTCTAACACTTTAGTAGAGAAAAAAGAAAAAGACATAAAAGTCACCAAAGTCTTCAGAATCGTTTTTAGTCGTCATATTAATAACAATAACATTAATAATAATAATAATAATAGTACTAAATCTGCTTATATGCAAGCGCTTTATTAAGGTAACAGTTTTTTGGTTTCTTGCTTATATCTCGAAAACAGTTACTCCTATGAATTTTTGTCTTTCTTTCAAAATTAAAGCTGATAAAATATTCTACAAAATAGTTATTTGCATTTTTCTTGTAGGACCAACCATAAGCGAGTTATAGAGTTGGATATAAATAATATTTAACAAAAATTTGCTTTAAAATAAAATGTTTGAAAAACTGAAATTAAACTAATTTAATTGTGTCTAACACTTTAGTAGAGGAAAAAGAAGAAGACATAAAAGTCACTAAAGGTTTCAAAGTTGTCTTTAATCGTCATATTAATAACAATAACATTAATAATAATAATACTAATAGTACTAAATTTGCTTATATGCAAACGCTTAATTAAGGTAACAGTGTTTTGGTTTCTTGCTCATATCTCGAAAACAGTTACTCCTATCAATTTTTATCTTTCTTTCAAAATTAAAGCTTATAACATTTCCTACAAAATAGTTATTTGCATTTTTCTTGTGGGACCAACCATAAGCGAGTTATAAAGTTGGATATAAATAATATTTAACAAAAACTTGCTTAAAAATAAAATGTTTGAAATACTGAAATTAAACTAAATTAATTGTGTCTAACACTTTAGTAGAGAAAAAAGAAAAAGACATAAAAGTCACCAAAGTCTTCAGAATCGTTTTTAGTCGTCATATTAATAACAATAACATTAATAATAATAATACTAATAGTACTAAATCTGCTTATATGCAAGCGCTTTATTAAGGTAACAATTTTTTGGTTTCTTGCTTATATCTCGAAAACAGTTACTCCTATGAATTTTTGTCCTTTTTTCAAAATTAAAGCTGATAAAATTTCCTACAAAATAGTTATTTGCATTTTTCTTGTAGGACCAACCATAAGCGAGTTATAAAGTTGGATATAAATAATTTTTAACAAAAATTTGCTTTAAAATAAAATGTTTGAAAAACTGAAATTAAACTAATTTAATTGTGTCTAACACTTTAGTAGAGGAAAAAGGAAAAGACATAAAAGTCACTAAAGGTTTCAGAGTTGTCTTTAGTTGTCAAATTAATAACAATAACATTAATAATAATAATACTAATAGTACTAAATTTGTTTATATGCAAACGCTTAATTAAGGTAACAGTGTTTTGGTTTCTTGCTTATATCTCGAAAACAGTTACTCCTATCAATTTTTATCTTTTCACTAAAATTCAAGCTGATAAAATTTCCTATAAAATAGTTATTTGCATTTTTCATGTAGGACTAACCATAAGCGAGATATATGATTGAAAATAATTAATATTTAAAAAAAAAGTGCTTTAACTGAAAATGTCTTGTGATTTAAAATACACTTAATTTATTGGGTCCAATACTTTATTAGAAGAAAAAGGAAGTGACATTAAAGTCACTGAAGTCTTCAGAGTCGTTTTTAAATGCTGCAGTTTCGTCTTCGTCTCAAACATTGAAAACTGAATTACATTTTTGTTCAGTAACAGTCACAGTTTTCTTATTGGTTTTTTGCTTATATCTCGAAAACAGTTACTCCTATCAATTTTTATCTTTCTGTCAAAATTAAAGCTGATAAAATTTCCTACAAAATAGTTATTTGCATTTTTCTTGTAGGACCAACCATAAGCGAGTTATAGAGTTGGATATAAATAATATTTAACAAAAATTTGCTTTAAAATAAAATGTTTGAAAAACTGAAATTAAACTAATTTAATTGTGTCTAACACTTTAGTAGAGGAAAAAGAAGAAGACATAAAAGTCACTAAAGGTTTCAAAGTTGTCTTTAATCGTCATATTAATAACAATAACATTAATAATAATAATACTAATAGTACTAAATTTGCTTATATGCAAACGCTTAATTAAGGTAACAGTGTTTTTGTTTCTAGCTCATATCTCGAAAACAGTTACTCCTATCAATTTTTATCTTTCTTTCAAAATTAAAGCTGATAACATTTCCTACAAAATAGTTATTTGCATTTTTCTTGTAGGACCAACCATAAGCGAGTTATAAAGTTGGATATAAATAATATTTAACAAAAACTTGCTTAAAAACAAAATGTTTGAAATACTGAAATTAAACTAAATTAATTGTGTCTAACACTTTAGTAGAGAAAAAAGAAAAAGACATAAAAGTCACCAAAGTCTTCAGAATCGTTTTTAGTCGTCATATTAATAACAATAACATTAATAATAATAATACTAATAGTACTAAATCTGCTTATATGCAAGCGCTTTATTAAGGTAACAGTTTTTTGGTTTCTTGCTTATATCTCGAAAACAGTTACTCCTATGAATTTTTGTCTTTCTTTTAAAATTAAAGCTGATAAAATATTCTACAAAATAGTTATTTGCATTTTTCTTGTAGGACCAACCATAAGCGAGTTATAGAGTTGGATATAAATAATATTTAACAAAAATTTGCTTTAAAATAAAATGTTTGAAAAACTGAAATTAAACTAATTTAACTGTGTCTAACACTTTAGTAGAGAAAAAAGGAAAAGACATAAAAGTCACTAAAGGTTTCAGAGTTGTCTTTAGTTGTCATATTAATAACAATAACATTAATAATAATAATACTAATAGTACTAAATTTGCTTATATGCAAACGCTTAATTAAGGTAACAGTGTTTTGGTTTCTTGCTTATATCTCGAAAACAGTTACTCCTATCAATTTTTATCTTTTTACTCAGATTCAAGCTGATAAAATTTCCTACAAAATAGTTATTTGCATTTTTTATGTAGGACTAACCATAAGCGAGATATAAGATTGAAAATAATTAATATTTAAAAAAGAAGTGCTTTAACAGAAAATGTCTTGTGATTTAAAATACACTTAATTTATTGGGTCCAATACTTTATTAGAAGAAAAAGGAAGTGACATAAAAGTCACTGAAGTCTTCAGAGTCGTTTTTAAATGCTGCAGTTTCGTCTTCGTCTCAAACATTGAAAACCGAATTACATTTTTGTTCAGTAACAGTCACAGTTTTCTTATTGGTTTTTTGCTTATATCTCGAAAACAGTTACTCCTATCAATTTTTATCTTTTTTTCAAAATTAAAGCTGATAAAATTTCCTACAAAATAGTTATTTGCATTTTTCTTGTAGGACCAACCATAAGCGAGTTATAGAGTTGGATATAAATAATATTTAACAAAAATTTGCTTTAAAATAAAATGTTTGAAAAACTGAAATTAAACTAACTTAATTGTGTCTAACACTTTAGTAGAGGAAAAAGAAGACGACATAAAAGTCACTAAAGGTTTCAAAGTTGTCTTTAATCGTCATATTAATAACAATAACATTAATAATAATAATACTAATAGAACTAAATTTGCTTATATGCAAACGCTTAATTAAGGTAACAGTGTTTTGGTTTCTTGCTCATATCTCGAAAACAGTTACTCCTATCAATTTTTATGTTTTTACTAAAATTCAAGCTGATAAAATTTCCTACAAAATAGTTATTTGCATTTTTTATGTAGGACTAACCATAAGCGAGATATAAGATTGAAAATAATTAATATTTAAAAAAGAAGTGCTTTAACAGAAAATGTCTTGTGATTTAAAATACACTTAATTTATTAGGTCCAATACTTTATTAGAAAAAAAAGGGGGTGACATATAAGTCACTGAAGTCTTCAGAGTCGATTTTAAATGCTGCATTTTCGTCTTCGTCTCAAACATTGAAAACTAAATTACATTTTTGTTCTGAAACGGTAACAGTTTTTACTTTGGTTTTTTGCTTATATCTCGAAAACAGTTACTCCTATCAATTTTTATCTTTCTTTCAAAATTAAAGCTGATAATATTTCCTACAAAATAGTTATTTGCATTTTTCTTGTAGGACCAACCATAAGCGAGTTATAAAGTTGGATATAAATAATATTTAACAAAAACTTGCTTAAAAATAAAATGTTTGAAATACTGAAATTAAACTAAATTAATTGTGTCTAACACTTTAGTAGAGAAAAAAGAAAAAGACATAAAAGTCACCAAAGTCTTCAGAATCGTTTTTAGTCGTCATATTAATAACAATAACATTAATAATAATAATATTAACAGTACTAAATCTGCTTATATGCAAGCGCTTTATTAAGGTAACAGTTTTTTGGTTTCTTGCTTATATCTCGAAAACAGTTACTCCTATGAATTTTTGTCTTTCTTTCAAAATTAAAGCTGATAAAATATTCTACAAAATAGTTATTTGCATTTTTCTTGTAGGACCAACCATAAGCGAGTTATAGAGTTGGATATAAATAATATATAACAAAAATTTGCTTTAAAATAAAATGTTTGAAAAACTGAAATTAAACTAATTTAACTGTGTCTAACACTTTAGTAGAGGAAAAAGGAAAAGACATAAAAGTCACTAAAGGTTTCAGAGTTGTCTTTAGTTGTCATATTAATAACAATAACATTAATAATAATAATACAAATAGAACTAAATTTGCTTATATGCAAACGCTTAATTAAGGTAACAGTGTTTTGGTTTCTTGCTCATATCTCGAAAACAGTTACTCCTATCAATTTTTATCTTTTTACTAAAATTCAAGCTGATAAAATTTCCTACAAAATAGTTATTTGCATTTTTTATGTAGGACTAACCATAAGCGAGATATAAGATTGAAAATAATTAATATTTAAAAAAGAAGTGCTTTAACAGAAAATGTCTTGTGATTTAAAATACACTTAATTTATTAGGTCCAAAACTTTATTAGAAAAAAAAGAGGGTGACATATAAGTCACTGAAATCTTCAGAGTCGATTTTAAATGCTGCATTTTCGTCTTCGTCTCAAACATTGAAAACTAAATTACATTTTTGTTCTGAAACGGTAACAGTTTTTACTTTGGTTTTTTGCTTATATCTCGAAAACAGTTACTCCTATCAATTTTTATCTTTCTTTCAAAATTAAAGCTGATAATATTTCCTACAAAATAGTTATTTGCATTTTCCTTGTAGGACCAACCATAAGCGAGTTATAAAGTTGGATATAAATAATATTTAACAAAAACTTGCTTAAAAATAAAATGTTTGAAATACTGAAATTAAACTAAATTAATTGTGTCTAACACTTTAGTAGAGAAAAAAGAAAAAAACATAAAAATCACCAAAGTCTTCAGAATCGTTTTTAGTCGTCATATTAATAACAATAACATTAATAATAATAATACTAACAGTACTAAATCTGCTTATATGCAAGCGCTTTATTAAGGTAACAGTTTTTTGGTTTCTTGCTTATATCTCGAAAACAGTTACTCCGATGAATTTTTGTCTTTCTTTCAAAATTAAAGCTGATAAAATATTCTACAAAATAGTTATTTGCATTTTTCTTGTAGGACCAACCATAAGCGAGTTATAAAGTTAGATATAAATAATATTTAACAAAAACTTGCTTAAAAATAAAATGTTTGAAATACTGAAATTAAACTAAATTAATTGTGTCTAACACTTTAGTAGAGAAAAAAGAAAAAGACATAAAAGTCACCAAAGTCTTCAAAATCGTTTTTAGTCGTCATATTAATAACAATAACATTAATAATAATAATACTAATAGTACTAAATCTGCTTATATGCAAGCGCTTTATTAAGGTAACAGTTTTTTGGTTTCTTGCTTATATCTCGAAAACAGTTACTCCTATGAATTTTTGTCTTTTTTTCAAAATTAAAGCTGATAAAATTTCCTACAAAATAGTTATTTGCATTTTTCTTGTAGGACCAACCATAAGCGAGTTATAGAGTTGGATATAAATAATATTTAACAAAAATTTGCTTTAAAATAAAATGTTTGAAAAACTGAAATTAAACTAACTTAATTGTGTCTAACACTTTAGTAGAGGAAAAAGAAGACGACATAAAAGTCACTAAAGGTTTCAAAGTTGTCTTTAATCGTCATATTAATAACAATAACATTAATAATAATAATACTAATAGAACTAAATTTGCTTATATGCAAACGCTTAATTAAGGTAACAGTGTTTTGGTTTCTTGCTCATATCTCGAAAACAGTTACTCCTATCAATTTTTATGTTTTTACTAAAATTCAAGCTGATAAAATTTCCTACAAAATAGTTATTTGCATTTTTTATGTAGGACTAACCATAAGCGAGATATAAGATTGAAAATAATTAATATTTAAAAAAGAAGTGCTTTAACAGAAAATGTCTTGTGATTTAAAATACACTTAATTTATTAGGTCCAATACTTTATTAGAAAAAAAAGGGGGTGACATATAAGTCACTGAAGTCTTCAGAGTCGATTTTAAATGCTGCATTTTCGTCTTCGTCTCAAACATTGAAAACTAAATTACATTTTTGTTCTGAAACGGTAACAGTTTTTACTTTGGTTTTTTGCTTATATCTCGAAAACAGTTACTCCTATCAATTTTTATCTTTCTTTCAAAATTAAAGCTGATAATATTTCCTACAAAATAGTTATTTGCATTTTTCTTGTAGGACCAACCATAAGCGAGTTATAAAGTTGGATATAAATAATATTTAACAAAAACTTGCTTAAAAATAAAATGTTTGAAATACTGAAATTAAACTAAATTAATTGTGTCTAACACTTTAGTAGAGAAAAAAGAAAAAGACATAAAAGTCACCAAAGTCTTCAGAATCGTTTTTAGTCGTCATATTAATAACAATAACATTAATAATAATAATATTAACAGTACTAAATCTGCTTATATGCAAGCGCTTTATTAAGGTAACAGTTTTTTGGTTTCTTGCTTATATCTCGAAAACAGTTACTCCTATGAATTTTTGTCTTTCTTTCAAAATTAAAGCTGATAAAATATTCTACAAAATAGTTATTTGCATTTTTCTTGTAGGACCAACCATAAGCGAGTTATAGAGTTGGATATAAATAATATATAACAAAAATTTGCTTTAAAATAAAATGTTTGAAAAACTGAAATTAAACTAATTTAACTGTGTCTAACACTTTAGTAGAGGAAAAAGGAAAAGACATAAAAGTCACTAAAGGTTTCAGAGTTGTCTTTAGTTGTCATATTAATAACAATAACATTAATAATAATAATACAAATAGAACTAAATTTGCTTATATGCAAACGCTTAATTAAGGTAACAGTGTTTTGGTTTCTTGCTCATATCTCGAAAACAGTTACTCCTATCAATTTTTATCTTTTTACTAAAATTCAAGCTGATAAAATTTCCTACAAAATAGTTATTTGCATTTTTTATGTAGGACTAACCATAAGCGAGATATAAGATTGAAAATAATTAATATTTAAAAAAGAAGTGCTTTAACAGAAAATGTCTTGTGATTTAAAATACACTTAATTTATTAGGTCCAAAACTTTATTAGAAAAAAAAGAGGGTGACATATAAGTCACTGAAATCTTCAGAGTCGATTTTAAATGCTGCATTTTCGTCTTCGTCTCAAACATTGAAAACTAAATTACATTTTTGTTCTGAAACGGTAACAGTTTTTACTTTGGTTTTTTGCTTATATCTCGAAAACAGTTACTCCTATCAATTTTTATCTTTCTTTCAAAATTAAAGCTGATAATATTTCCTACAAAATAGTTATTTGCATTTTCCTTGTAGGACCAACCATAAGCGAGTTATAAAGTTGGATATAAATAATATTTAACAAAAACTTGCTTAAAAATAAAATGTTTGAAATACTGAAATTAAACTAAATTAATTGTGTCTAACACTTTAGTAGAGAAAAAAGAAAAAAACATAAAAATCACCAAAGTCTTCAGAATCGTTTTTAGTCGTCATATTAATAACAATAACATTAATAATAATAATACTAACAGTACTAAATCTGCTTATATGCAAGCGCTTTATTAAGGTAACAGTTTTTTGGTTTCTTGCTTATATCTCGAAAACAGTTACTCCTATGAATTTTTGTCTTTCTTTCAAAATTAAAGCTGATAAAATATTCTACAAAATAGTTATTTGCATTTTTCTTGTAGGACCAACCATAAGCGAGTTATAGAGTTGGATATAAATAATATATAACAAAAATTTGCTTTAAAATAAAATGTTTGAAAAACTGAAATTAAACTAATTTAACTGTGTCTAACACTTTAGTAGAGGAAAAAGGAAAAGACATAAAAGTCACTAAAGGTTTCAGAGTTGTCTTTAGTTGTCATATTAATAACAATAACATTAATAATAATAATACTAATAGTACTAAATTTGCATATATGCAAACGCTTAATTAAGGTAACAGTGTTTTGGTTTCTTGCTTATATCTCGAAAACAGTTACTGCTATCAATTTTTTTCTTTTTACTAAAATTCAAGCTGATAAAATTTCCTACAAAATAGTTATTTGCATTTTTCATGTAGGACTAACCATAAGCGAGATATAAGTTTGAAAATAATTAATATTTAAAAAAATAGTGCTTTAACAGAAAATGTCTTGTGATTTAAAATACACTTAATTTATTAGGTCCAATACTTTATTAGAAGAAAAAGGGGGTGACATATAAGTCACTGAAGTCTTCAGAGTCGATTGTAAATGCTGCATTTTCGTCTTCGTCTCAAACATTGAAAACTGAATTACATTTTTGTTCTGAAACGGTAACAGTTTTCACTTTGGTTTTTTGCTTATATCTCGAAAACAATTACTCCTATCAGTTTTTATCTTTTTTTCAAAATAAAGCTGATAAAATTTCCTACAAAATAGTTATTTGCATTTTTCTTGTAGGACCAACCATCAGCGAGTTATAAAGTTGGATATAAATAATATTTAACAAAAACTTGCTTAAAAATTAAATGTTTGAAAATGAATTTAATTTTTAAGCAAGTTTTTGTTAAATATTATTTATATCCAACTTTATAACTCGCTGATGGTTGGTCCTACAAGAAAAATGCAAATAACTATTTTGTAGGAAATTTTTTCAGCTTTATTTTAAAAAAAAAATAAAAACTGATAGGAGTAATTGTTTTCGAGATATAAGCAAAAAACCAAAGTGAAAACTGTTACCGTTTCAGAACAAAAATGTAATTCAGTTTTCAATGTTTGAGACGAAGACGAAAATGCAGCATTTACAATCGACTCTGAAGACTTCAGTGACTTATATGTCACCCCCTTTTTCTTCTAATAAAGTATTGGACCTAATAAATTAAGTGTATTTTAAATCACAAGACATTTTCTGTTAAAGCACTTTTTTTTTAAATATTAATTATTTTCAAACTTATATCTCGCTTATGGTTAGTCCTACATGAAAAATGCAAATAACTATTTTGTAGGAAATTTTATCAGCTTGAATTTTAGTAAAAAAATAAAAATTGATAGGAGTAACTGTTTTCGAGATATAAGCAAGAAACCAAAACACTGTTACCTTAATTAAGCGTTTGCATATAAGCAAATTTAGTACTATTAGTATTATTATTAATGTTATTGTTATTAATATGACAACTAAAGACAACTCTAAAACTTTTAGTGATTTTAATGTCTTTTCCTTTTTCCTCTACTAAAGTGTTAGACACAGTTAAATTAGTTTAATTTCAGTTTTTCAAACATTTTATTTTAAAGCAAATTTTTGTTATATATTATTTATATCCAACTCTATAACTCGCTTATGGTTGGTCCTACAAGAAAAATGCAAATAACTATTTTGTAGAATATTTTATCAGCTTTAATTTTGAAAGAAAGACAAAAATTCATAGGAGTAACTGTTTTCGAGATATAAGCAAGAAACCAAAAAACTTTTACCTTAATAAAGCGCTTGCATATAAGCAGATTTAGGACTGTTAGTATTATTATTATTAATGTTATTGTTATTAATATGACGACTAAAAACGATTCTGAAGATTTTGGTGACTTTTATGTCTTTTTCTTTTTTCTCTACTAAAGTGTTAGACACAATTAATTTAGTTTAATTTCAGTATTTCAAACATTTTATTTTTAAGCAAGTTTTTGTTAAATATTATTTATATCCAACTTTATAACTCGCTTATGGTTGGTCCTACAAGAAAAATGCAAATAACTATTTTGTAGGAAATGTTATCAGCTTTAATTTTGAAGAAAAGATAAAAATTGATAGGAGTAACTGTTTTCGAGATATAAGCAAAAAACCAAAGTAAAACCTGTTACCGTTTCAGAACAAAAATGTAATTCAGTTTTCAATGTTTGAGACGAAGACGAAAATGCAGCATTTAAAATCGACTCTGAAGACTTCAGTGACTTATATGTCACCCCCTTTTTTTTCTAATAAAGTATTGGACCTAATAAATTAAGTGTATTTTAAATCACAAGACATTTTCTGTTAAAGCACTTCTTTTTTAAATATTAATTATTTTCAATCTTATATCTCGCTTATGGTTAGTCCTACATAAAAAATGCAAATAACTATTTTGTAGGAAATTTTATCAGCTTGAATTTTAGTAAAAAGATAAAAATTGATAGGAGTAACTGTTTTCGAGATATGAGCAAGAAACCAAAACACTGTTACCTTAATTAAGCGTTTGCATATAAGCAAATTTAGTACTATTAGTATTATTATTATTAATGTTATTGTTATTAATATGACGATTAAAGACAACTTTGAAACCTTTAGTGACTTTTATGTCTTCTTCTTTTTCCTCTACTAAAGTGTTAGACACAATTAAATTAGTTTAATTTCAGTTTTTCAAACATTTTATTTTAAAGCAAGTTTTTGTTAAATATTATTTATATCCAACTTTATAACTCGCTTATGGTTGGTCCTACAAGAAAAATGCTAATAACTATTCTGTAGAATATTTTATCAGCTTTAATTTTGAAAGAAAGACAAAAATTCATAGGAGTAACTGTTTTCGAGATATAAGCAAGAAACCAAAAAACTGTTACCTTAATAAAGCGCTTGCATATAAGCAGATTTAGTACTATTAGTATTATTATTATTAATGTTATTGTTATTAATATGACGACTAAAAACGATTCTGAAGACTTTGGTGACTTTTATGTCCTTTTCTTTTTTCTCTACTAAAGTGTTAGACACAATTAATTTAGTTTAATTTCAGTATTTCAAACATTTTATTTTTAAGCAAGTTTTTGTTAAATATTATTTATATCCAACTCTATAACTCGCTTATGGTTGGTCCTACAAGAAAAATGCAAATAACTATTTTGTAGGAAATTTTATCAGCTTTAATTTTGACAGAAAGATAAAAATTGATAGGAGTAACTGTTTTCGAGATATAAGCAAAAAACCAATAAGAAAACTGTGACTGTTACTGAACAAAAATGTAATTCAGTTTTCAATGTTTGAGACGAAGACGAAACTGCAGCATTTAAAAACGACTCTGAAGACTTCAGTGACTTTTATGTCACTTCCTTTTTCTTCTAATAAAGTATTGGACCCAATAAATTAAGTGTATTTTAAATCACAAGACATTTTCTGTTAAAGCACTTTTTTTTTAAATATTAATTATTTTCAATCATATATCTCGCTTATGGTTAGTCCTACATGAAAAATGCAAACAACTATTTTGTAGGAAATTTTATCAGCTTAAATTTTAGTAAAAAGATAAAAATTGATAGAAGTAACTGTTTTCGAGATATAAGCAAGAAACCAAAACACTGTTACCTTAATTAAGCGTTTGCATATAAGCAAATTTAGTACTATTAGTATTATTATTATTAATGTTATTGTTATTAATATGACAACTAAAGACAACTCTGAAACTTTTAGTGACTTTTATGTCTTTTCCTTATTCCTCTACTAAAGTGTTAGACACAATTAAATTAGTTTAATTTCAGTTTTTCAAACATTTTATTTTAAAGCAAATTTTTGTTAAAAATTATTTATATTCAACTCTATAACTCGCTTATGGTTGGTCCTACAAGAAAAATGCAAATAACTATTTTGTAGGAAATTTTATCAGCTTTAATTTTGAAAAAAAGACAAAAATTCATAGGAGTAACTGTTTTCGAGATATAAGCAAGAAACCAAAAAACTGTTACCTTAATAAAGCGCTTGCATATAAGCAGATTTAGTACTATTAGTATTATTATTATTAATGTTATTGTTATTAATATGACGACTAAAAACGATTCTGAAGACTGGTGACATTTATGTCTTTTTCTTTTTTCTCTACTAAAGTGTTAGACACAATTAATTTAGTTTAATTTCAGTATTTCAAACATTTTATTTTTAAGCAAGTTTTTGTTAAATATTATTTATATCCAACTTTATAACTCGCTTATGGTTGGTCCTACAAGAAAAATGCAAAAAATTATTTTGTAGGAAATGTTATCAGCTTTAATTTTGAAAAAAAGATAAAAATTGATAGGAGTAACTGTTTTCGAGATATAAGCAAAAAACGAAAGTAAAAACTGTTACCGTTTCAGAACAAAAATGTAATTCAGTTTTCAATGTTTGAGACGAAGACGAAAATGCAGCATTTAAAATCGACTCTGAAGACTTCAGTGACTTATATGTCACCCCCTTTTTTTCTAATAAAGTATTGGACCTAATAAATTAAGTGTATTTTAAATCACAAGACATTTTCTGTTAAAGCACTTCTTTTTTAAATATTAATTATTTTCAATCTTATATCTCGCTTATGGTTAGTCCTACATAAAAAATGCAAATAATTATTTTGTGGGAAATTTTATCAGCTTGAATTTTAGTAAAAAGATAAAAGTTGATAGGAGTAACTGTTTTCGAGTTATGAACAAGAAACCAAAACACTGTTACCTTAATTAAGCGTTTGCATATAAGCAAATTTAGTACTATTAGTATTATTATTATTAATGTTATTGTTATTAATATGACGATTAAAGACAACTTTGAAACCTTTAGTGACTTTTATGTCTTCTTCTTTTTCCTCTACTAAAGTGTTAGACACAGTTAAATTAGTTTAATTTCAGTTTTTCAAACATTTTATTTTAAAGCAAATTTTTGTTAAATATTATTTATATCCAACTCTATAACTCGCTTATGGTTGGTCCTACAAGAAAAATGCAAATAACTATTTTGTAGGAAATTTTATCAGCTTTAATTTTGACAAAAAGATAAAAATTGATAGGAGTAACTGTTTTCGAGATATAAGCAAAAAACCAATAAGAAAACTGTGACTGTTACTGAACAAAAATGTAATTCAGTTTTCAATGTTTGAGACGAAGACGAAACTGCAGCATTTAAGAACGACTCTGAAGACTTCAGTGACTTTTATGTCACTTCCTTTTTCTTCTAATAAAGTATTGGACCCAATAAATTAAGTGTATTTTAAATCACAAGACATTTTCTGTTAAAGCACTTTTTTTTTAAATATTAATTATTTTCAATCATATATCTCGCTTATGGTTAGTCCTACATGAAAAATGCAAATAACTATTTTGTAGGAAATTTTATCAGCTTGAATTTTAGTAAAAAGATAAAAATTGATAGGAGTAACTGTTTTCGAGATATAAGCAAGAAACCAAAACACTGTTACCTTAATTAAGCGTTTGCATATAAGCAAATTTAGTACTATTAGTATTATTATTATTAATGTTATTGTTATTAATATGACAACTAAAGACAACTCTGAAACCTTTAGTGACTTTTATGTCTTTTCCTTTTTCCTCTACTAAAGTGTTAGACACAATTAAATTAGTTTAATTTCAGTTTTTCAAACATTTTATTTTAAAGCAAATTTTTGTTAAAAATTATTTATATCCAACTCTATAACTCGCTTATGGTTGGTCCTACAAGAAAAATGCAAATAACTATTTTGTAGGAAATTTTATCAGCTTTAATTTTGAAAAAAAGACAAAAATTCATAGGAGTAACTGTTTCCGAGATATAAGCAAGAAACCAAAAAACTGTTACCTTAATAAAGCGCTTGCATATAAGCAGATTTAGTACTATTAGTATTATTATTATTAATGTTATTGTTATTAATATGACGACTAAAAACGATTCTGAAGACTTTGGTGACTTTTATGTCTTTTTCTTTTTTCTCTACTAAAGTGTTAGACACAATTAATTTAGTTTAATTTCAGTATTTCAAACATTTTATTTTTAAGCAAGTTTTTGTTAAATATTATTTATA
This sequence comes from Tribolium castaneum, assembly GCF_031307605.1. Classification (NCBI taxonomy): domain Eukaryota; kingdom Metazoa; phylum Arthropoda; class Insecta; order Coleoptera; family Tenebrionidae; genus Tribolium; species Tribolium castaneum. The sequence goes on from NC_087398.1 coordinate 19,062,763, forward strand.
TCCAACTTTATAACTCGCTTATGGTTGGTCCTACAAGAAAAATGCAAATAACTATTTTGTAGGAAATGTTATCAGCTTTAATTTTGAAAGAAAGATAAAAATTGATAGGAGTAACTGTTTTCGAGATATGAACAAGAAACCAAAACACTGTTACCTTAATTAAGCGTTTGCATATAAGCAAATTTAGTACTATTAGTATTATTATTATTAATGTTATTGTTATTAATATGACGATTAAAGACAACTTTGAAACCTTTAGTGACTTTTATGTCTTCTTCTTTTTCCTCTACTAAAGTGTTAGACACAGTTAAATTAGTTTAATTTCAGTTTTTCAAACATTTTATTTTAAAGCAAATTTTTGTTAAATATTATTTATATCCAACTCTATAACTCGCTTATGGTTGGTCCTACAAGAAAAATGCAAATAACTATTTTGTAGGAAATTTTATCAGCTTTAATTTTGACAAAAGGATAAAAATTGATAGGAGTAACTGTTTTCGAGATATAAGCAAAAAACCAATAAGAAAACTGTGACTGTTACTGAACAAAAATGTAATTCAGTTTTCAATGTTTGAGACGAAGACGAAACTGCAGCATTTAAGAACGACTCTGAAGACTTCAGTGACTTTTATGTCACTTCCTTTTTCTTCTAATAAAGTATTGGACCCAATAAATTAAGTGTATTTTAAATCACAAGACATTTTCTGTTAAAGCACTTTTTTTTTAAATATTAATTATTTTCAATCATATATCTCGCTTATGGTTAGTCCTACATGAAAAATGCAAATAACTATTTTGTAGGAAATTTTATCAGCTTGAATTTTAGTAAAAAGATAAAAATTGATAGGAGTAACTGTTTTCGAGATATAAGCAAGAAACCAAAACACTGTTACCTTAATTAAGCGTTTGCATATAAGCAAATTTAGTACTATTAGTATTATTATTATTAATGTTATTGTTATTAATATGACAACTAAAGACAACTCTGAAACCTTTAGTGACTTTTATGTCTTTTCCTTTTTCCTCTACTAAAGTGTTAGACACAATTAAATTAGTTTAATTTCAGTTTTTCAAACATTTTATTTTAAAGCAAATTTTTGTTAAAAATTATTTATATCCAACTCTATAACTCGCTTATGGTTGGTCCTACAAGAAAAATGCAAATAACTATTTTGTAGGAAATTTTATCAGCTTTAATTTTGAAAAAAAGACAAAAATTCATAGGAGTAACTGTTTCCGAGATATAAGCAAGAAACCAAAAAACTGTTACCTTAATAAAGCGCTTGCATATAAGCAGATTTAGTACTATTAGTATTATTATTATTAATGTTATTGTTATTAATATGACGACTAAAAACGATTCTGAAGACTTTGGTGACTTTTATGTCTTTTTCTTTTTTCTCTACTAAAGTGTTAGACACAATTAATTTAGTTTAATTTCAGTATTTCAAACATTTTATTTTTAAGCAAGTTTTTGTTAAATATTATTTATATCCAACTTTATAACTCGCTTATGGTTGGTCCTACAAGAAAAATGCAAATAACTATTTTGTAGGAAATGTTATCAGCTTTAATTTTGAAAGAAAGATAAAAATTGATAGGAGTAACTGTTTTCGAGATATAAGCAAAAAACCAAAGTAAAAACTGTTACCGTTTCAGAACAAAAATGTAATTCAGTTTTCAATGTTTGAGACGAAGACGAAAATGCAGCATTTAAAATCGACTCTGAAGACTTCAGTGACTTATATGTCACCCCCTTTTTTTCTAGTAAAGTATTGGACCTAATAAATTAAGTGTATTTTAAATCACAAGACATTTTCTGTTAAAGCACTTTTTTTTTAAATATTAATTATTTTCAATCATATATCTCGCTTATGGTTAGTCCTACATGAAAAATGCAAATAACTATTTTGTAGGAAATTTTATCAGCTTGAATTTTAGTAAAAAGATAAAAATTGATAGGAGTAACTGTTTTCGAGATATGAGCAAGAAACCAAAACACTGTTACCTTAATTAAGCGTTTGCATATAAGCAAATTTAGTACAATTAGTATTATTATTATTAATGTTATTGTAATTAATATGACGATTAAAGACAACTTTGAAACCTTTAGTGACTTTTATGTCTTCTTCTTTTTCCTCTACTAAAGTGTTAGACACAATTAAATTAGTTTAATTTCAGTTTTTCAAACATTTTATTTTAAAGCAAATTTTTGTTAAATATTATTTATATCCAACTCTATAACTCGCTTATGGTTGGTCCTACAAGAAAAATGCAAATAACTATTTTGTAGGAAATTTTATCAGCTTTAATTTTGACAGAAAGATAAAAATTGATAGGAGTAACTGTTTTCGAGATATAAGCAAAAAACCAATAAGAAAACTGTGACTGTTACTGAACAAAAATGTAATTCGGTTTTCAATGTTTGAGACGAAGACGAAACTGCAGCATTTAAAAACGACTCTGAAGACTTCAGTGACTTTTATGTCACTTCCTTTTTCTTCTAATAAAGTATTGGACCCAATAAATTAAGTGTATTTTAAATCACAAGACATTTTCTGTTAAAGCACTTTTTTTTTAAATATTAATTATTTTCAATCATATATCTCGCTTATGGTTAGTCCTACATGAAAAATGCAAATAACTATTTTGTAGGAAATTTTATCAGCTTGAATTTTAGTAAAAAGATAAAAATTGATAGGAGTAACTGTTTTCGAGATATAAGCAAGAAACCAAAACACTGTTACCTTAATTAAGCGTTTGCATATAAGCAAATTTAGTACTATTAGTATTATTATTATTAATGTTATTGTTATTAATATGACAACTAAAGACAACTCTGAAACCTTTAGTGACTTTTATGTCTTTTCCTTTTTCCTCTACTAAAGTGTTAGACACAATTAAATTAGTTTAATTTCAGTTTTTCAAACATTTTATTTTAAAGCAAATTTTTGTTAAATATTATTTATATCCAACTCTATAACTCGTTTATGGTTGGTCCTACAAGAAAAATGCAAATAACTATTTTGTAGGAAATTTTATCAGCTTTAATTTTGAAAAAAAGACAAAAATTCATAGGAGTAACTGTTTTCGAGATATAAGCAAGAAACCAAAAAACTGTTACCTTAATAAAGCGCTTGCATATAAGCAGATTTAGTACTATTAGTATTATTATTATTAATGTTATTGTTATTAATATGACGACTAAAAACGATTCTGAAGACTTTGGTGACTTTTATGTCTTTTTCTTTTTTCTCTACTAAAGTGTTAGACACATTTAATTTAGTTTAATTTCAGTATTTCAAACATTTTATTTTTAAGCAAGTTTTTGTTAAATATTATTTATATCAAACTTTATAACTCGCTTATGGTTGGTCCTACAAGAAAAATGCAAATAACTATTTTGTAGGAAATGTTATCAGCTTTAATTTTGAAAGAAAGATAAAAATTGATAAGAGTAACTGTTTTCGAGATATAAGCAAAAAACCAAAGTAAAAACTGTTACCGTTTCAGAACAAAAATGTAATTCAGTTTTCAATGTTTGAGACGAAGACGAAAATGCAGCATTTAAAATCGACTCTGAAGACTTCAGTGACTTATATGTCACCCCCTTTTTTTCTAATAAAGTATTGGACCTAATAAATTAAGTGTATTTTAAATCACAAGGCATTTTCTGTTAAAGCACTTCTTTTTTAAATATTAATTATTTTCAATCTTATATCTCGCTTATGGTTAGTCCTACATGAAAAATGCAAATAACTATTTTGTAGGAAATTTTATCAGCTTGAATTTTAGTAAAAAGATAAAAATTGATAGGAGTAACTGTTTTCGAGATATGAGCAAGAAACCAAAACATTGTTACCTTAATTAAGCGTTTGCATATAAGCAAATTTAGTACTATTAGTATTATTATTATTAATGTTATTGTTATTAATATGACGATTAAAGACAACCTTGAAACCTTTAGTGACTTTTATGTCTTCTTCTTTTTCCTCTACTAAAGTGTTAGACACAATTAAATTAGTTTAATTTCAGTTTTTCAAACATTTTATTTTAAAGCAAATTTTTGTTAAATATTATTTATATCCAACTCTATAACTCGCTTATGGTTGGTCCTACAAGAAAAATGCAAATAACTATTTTGTAGGAAATTTTATCAGCTTTAATTTTGAAAAAAGATAAAAATTGATAGGAGTAACTGTTTTCGAGATATAAGCAAGAAACCAAAAAACTGTTACCTTAATAAAGCGCTTGCATATAAGCAGATTTAGTACTATTAGTATTATTATTATTAATGTTATTGTTATTAATATGACGACTAAAAACGATTCTGAAGACTTTGGTGACTTTTATGTCTTTTTCTTTTTTCTCTACTAAAGTGTTAGACTCAATTAATTTAGTTTAATTTCGGTTTTTCAAACATTTTATTTAAAGCAAATTTTTGTTAAATATTATTTATATCCAACTCTATAACTCGCTTATGGTTGGTCCTACAAGAAAAATGCAAATAACTATTTTGTAGGAAGCTTTATCAGCTTTAATTTTAAAAGAAAGATAAAAATTGATAGAAGTAACTGTTTTCGAGATATAAGCAAAAAACCAATAAGAAAACTGTAACAGTTACTGAACAAAAATGTAATTCAGTTTTCAATGTTTGAGACGAAGACGAAAATGCAGCATTTACAAACGACTCTAAAGACTTCAGTGACCTTTCTGTCACCTCTTTTTTCTTCTAATAAAGTATTGGACCCAATAAATTAAGTGTATTTTAAATCACAAGACATTTTCTGTTGAAGCACTTTTTTTTAAATTTTAATTATTTTCAAACTTATATCTCGCTTATGGTTAGTCCTACATTAAAAATGCAAATAACTATTTTGTAGAATATTTTATCAGCTTTAATTTTGAGAGAAAGACAAAAATTCATAGGAGTAACTGTTTTCGAGATATAAGCAAGAAACCAAAAAACTGTTACCTTAATAAAGCGCTTGCATATAAGCAGATTTAGTACTATTAGTATAATTATTATTAATGTTATTGTTATTAATATGACGACTAAAAACGATTTTGAAGACTTCGGTGACTTTTATGTCTTTTTCTTTTTTCTCTACTAAAGTGTTAGACACAATTAATTTAGTTTAATTTCAGTATTTCAAACATTTAATTTTTAAGCAAGTTTTTGTTAAATATTATTTATATCCAACTTTATAACTCGCTTATGGTTGGTCCTTCAAGAAAAATGCAAATAACTATTTTGTAGGAAATTTTATCAGCTTTATTTTGAAAAAAAAATAAAAACTGATAGGAGTAACTGTTTTCGAGATATAAGCAAAAAACCAAAGTAAAAACTGTTACCGTTTCAGAACAAAAATGTAATTCAGTATTCAATGTTTGAGACGAAGACGAAAATGCAGCATTTAAAATCGACTCTGAAGACTTTAGTGACTTATATGTCACTCCCTTTTTTTTCTAATAAAGTATTGGACCTAATAAATTAAGTGTATTTTAAATCACAAGACATTTTCTGTTAAAGCACTTCTTTTTTAAATATTAATTATTTTCAATCTTATATCTCGCTTATGGTTAGTCCTACATAAAAAATGCAAATAACTATTTTGTAGGAAATTTTATCAGCTTGAATTTTAGTAAAAAGATAAAAATTGATAGGAGTAACTGTTTTCGAGATATGAGCAAGAAACCAAAACACTGTTACCTTAATTAAGCGTTTGCATATAAGCAAATTTAGTACTATTAGTATTATTATTATTAATGTTATTGTTATTAATATGACGATTAAAGACAACTTTGAAACCTTTAGTGACTTTTATGTCTTCTTCTTTTTCCTCTACTAAAGTGTTAGACACAATTAAATTAGTTTAATTTCAGTTTTTCAAACATTTTATTTTAAAGCAAATTTTTGTTAAATATTTCTTATATCCAACTCTATAACTCGCTTATGGTTGGTCCTACAAGAAAAATGCAAATAACTATTTTGTAGGAAATTTTATCAGCTTTAATTTTGAAAAAAAGATAAAAATTGATAGGAGTAACTGTTTTCGAGATATAAGCAAAAAACCAATAAGAAAACTGTGACTGTTACTGAACAAAAATGTAATTCGGTTTTCAATGTTTGAGACGAAGACGAAACTGCAGCATTTAAAAACGACTCTGAAGACTTCAGTGACTTTTATGTCACTTCCTTTTTCTTCTAATAAAGTATTGGACCCAATAAATTAAGTGTATTTTAAATCACAAGACATTTTCTGTTAAAGCACTTTTTTTTTAAATATTAATTATTTTCAATCATATATCTCGCTTATGGTTAGTCCTACATGAAAAATGCAAATAACTATTTTGTAGGAAATTTTATCAGCTTGAATTTTAGTAAAAAGATAAAAATTGATAGGAGTAACTGTTTTCGAGATATAAGCAAGAAACCAAAACACTGTTACCTTAATTAGGCGTTTGCATATAAGCAAATTTAGTACTATTAGTATTATTATTATTAATGTTATTGTTATTAATATGACAACTAAAGACATCTCTGAAACCTTTAGTGACTTTTATGTTTTTTCCTTTTTTCTCTACTAAAGTGTTAGACACAGTTAAATTAGTTTAATTTCAGTTTTTCAAACATTTTATTTTAAAGCAAATTTTTGTTAAATATTATTTATATCCAACTCTATAACTCGCTTATGGTTGGTCCTACAAGAAAAATGCAAATAACTATTTTGTAGAATATTTTATCAGCTTTAATTTTGAAAGAAAGACAAAAATTCATAGGAGTAACTGTTTTCGAGATATAAGCAAGAAACCAAAAAACTGTTACCTTAATAAGGCGCTTGCATATAAGCAGATTTAGTACTATTAGTATTATTATTATTAATGTTATTGTTATTAATATGACGACTAAAAACGATTCTGAAGACTTTGGTGACTTTTATGTCTTTTTCTTTTTTCTCTACTAAAGTGTTAGACACAATTAATTTAGTTTAATTTCAGTATTTCAAACATTTTATTTTTAAGCAAGTTTTTGTTAAATATTATTTATATCCAACTTTATAACTCGCTTATGGTTGGTCCTACAAGAAAAATGCTAATAACTATTTTGTAGGAAATGTTATCAGCTTTAATTTTGAAAGAAAGATAAAAATTGATAGGAGTAACTGTTTTCGAGATATAAGCAAAAAACCAAAGTAAAAACTGTTACCGTTTCAGAACAAAAATGTAATTCAGTTTTCAATGTTTGAGACGAAGACGAAAATGCAGCATTTAAAATCGACTCTGAAGATTTCAGTGACTTATATGTCACCCCCTTTTTTTTTAATAAAGTATTGGACCTAATAAATTAAGTGTATTTTAAATCACAAGACATTTTCTGTTAAAGCACTTCTTTTTTAAATATTAATTATTTTCAATATTATATCTCGCTTATGGTTAGTCCTACATAAAAAATGCAAATAACTATTTTGTAGGAAATTTTATCAGCTTGAATTTTAGTAAAAAGATAAAAATTGATAGGAGTAACTGTTTTCGAGATATGAGCAAGAAACCAAAACACTGTTACCTTAATTAAGCGTTTGCATATAAGCAAATTTAGTACTATTAGTATTATTATTATTAATGTTATTGTTATTAATATGACGATTAAAGACAACTTTGAAACCTTTAGTGACTTTTATGTCTTCTTCTTTTTCCTCTACTAAAGTGTTAGACACAATTAAATTAGTTTAATTTCAGTTTTTCAAACATTTTATTTTAAAGCAAATTTTTGTTAAATATTATTTATATCCAACTCTATAACTCGCTTATGGTTGGTCCTACAAGAAAAATGCAAATAACTATTTTGTAGGAAATTTTATCAGCTTTAATTTTGATAGAAAGATAAAAATTGATAGGAGTAACTGTTTTCGAGATATAAGCAAAAAACCAATAAGAAAACTGACTGTTACTGAACAAAAATGTAATTCAGTTTTCAATGTTTGAGACAAAGACGAAACTGCAGCATTTAAAAACGACTCTGAAGACTTCAGTGACTTTTATGTCACTTCCTTTTTCTTCTAATAAAGTATTGGACCCAATAAATTAAGTGTATTTTAAATCACAAGACATTTTCTGTTAAAGCACTTTTTTTTAAATATTAATTATTTTCAATCATATATCTTGCTTATGGTTAGTCCTACATGAAAAATGCAAATAACTATTTTGTAGGAAATTTTATCAGCTTGAATTTTAGTAAAAAGATAAAAATTGATAGGAGTAACTGTTTTCGAGATATAAGCAAGAAACCAAAACACTGTTACCTTAATTAAGCGTTTGCATATAAGCAAATTTAGTACTATTAGTATTATTATTAATAATGTTATTGTTATTAATATGACAACTAAAGACAACTCTGAAACCTTTACTAACTTTTATGTCTTTTTCTTTTTCCTCTACTAAAGTGTTAGACTCAATTAATTTAGTTTAATTTCGGTTTTACAAACATTTTATTTTAGAGCAAATTTTTGTTAAATATTATTTATATCCAACTCTATAACTCGCTTATGGTTGGTCCTACAAAAAAATGCAAATAACTATTTTGTAGGAAATTTTATCAGCTTTAATTTTGAAAAAAAGATAAAAATTGATAGGAGTAACTGTTTTCGAGATATAAGCAAGAAACCAAAAAAATGTTACGTTAATTAAGCGTTTGCATATAAGCAAATTTAGTACTATTAGTATTATTATTATTAATGTTATTGTTATTAATATGACGACTAAAGACGACTCTGAAACATTTAGTGACTTTTATGTCTTCTCCTTTTTCCTCTACTAAAGTGTTAGACACAATTAATTTAGTTTAATTCCGGTTTTTCAAGCATTTTATTTTAAAGCAAATTTTTGTTAAATATTATTTATATCCAACTCTATAACTCGTTTATGCTTGGTCCTACAAGAAAAATGTAAATAAATATTTTGTTGGAAATTTTATCAGCTTTAATTTTGAAAGAAAGATAAAATTTGATAGGAGTAACTGTTTTCGAGATATAAGCAAAAAACCAATAAGAAAACTGTAACTGTTACTGAACAAAAATGTAATTCAGTTTTCAATGTTTGAGACGAAGTCAAAAATGCAGCATTTAAAAACGACTCTGAAGACTTCAGTGACTTTTATGTCACCTCCTTTTTCTTCTAATAAAGTATTGGACCCAACAAATTAAGTGTATTTTAAATCACAAGACATTTTCTGTTAAAACACTTTTTTTTAATTAATAATTATTTTCAAACTTATATCTCGCTTATGGTTAGTTCTACATGAAAAATGCAAATAACTATTTTGTAGGAAATTTTATCACTTTTAATTTTGGTGAAAAAGTAAAAATTGATAGGAGTAACTGTTTTCGAGATATAAGCAAGAAACCAAAAAACTGTTACCTTAATAAAGCGCTTGCATATAAGCAGATTTAGTACTATTAGTATTATTATTATTAATGTTATTGTTATTAATATGACGACTAAAAACGATTCTGAAGACTTTGGTGACTTTTATGTCTTTTTCTTTTTTCTCTACTAAAGTGTTAGACACAATTAATTTAGTTTAATTTCAGTTTTTCAAACATTTTATTTTAAAGCAAATTTTTGTTAAAAATTATTTATATCCAACTCTATAACTCGCTTATGGTTGGTCCTACAAGAAAAATGCAAATAACTATTTTGTAGGAAATTTTATCAGCTTTAATTTTGAAAGAAAGATAAAAATTGATAGGAGTAACTGTTTTCGAGATATAAGCAAAAAACCAATAAGAAAACTGTAACTGTTACTGAACAAAAATGTAATTCAGTTTTCAATGTTTGAGACGAAGACAAAAATGCAGCATTTAAAAACGACTCTGAAGACTTCAGTGACTTTTATGTTACCTAAAGTGTTAGACACAATTAATTTAGTTTAATTTCAGTTTTTCAAACATTTTATTTTAAAGCAAATTTTTGTTAAATATTAAAAACTATAAAATGGCTTAGATTGCCTAAAAACACAGATCACACATGATCTTTTGCATAAAAATGAGAAAACGCTCATGTAACACACAAAATAAACTCCATTTTTCCTTTTTAAAAGTATTATTATTATTATTACTTTTGTTACTATTACTATTATTATTATTATTATTATTATTACTATTATTATTATTATTATTGTTATTATTATTATTATTATTATTATTATTATTAAAAACTTATATTAAACAGACAGAAAACGTCGTATTCTGACACAACTTAAAACACAGATCACACATGATCTTTTGCATAGAAATGAGAAAACGCTCATATAACACAAAATAAGCTTCATTTTGGCTTAGAAAACTAAGCTTACTTTTACTACTACTATTATTTTTATTTTTATTATTATTATTATTATTACTATTATTTTTATCATTATTATTACTATTATTATTATTATTATTATTATTATTATTATTATTATTATTATTATTATTATTATTATTATTATTATTATTATTATTATTATTATTATTAATATTATTATTATTAAAGACCGATTATAACTTTTGTATAGTAAATGTTTTTATACCAGTTTTAAAATGAGTTATTAATTTTAGACAATTTCTTGCCTAAAAACACAGATCACAGATGATCTCTTGCATAGAAATGAGAAAACGCTCAGATAACACAAAATAAGCATCATTTTTGCTTAGAAAAACTAAGCTTTAATTTAGAAAGAAATTTATTATTATAAGTATTATTATCATTATTATTATTATTATTATTATTATTATTATTATTATTGTTTTTTTTATTACTATTATTATTATTATTATTATTATTATTATTATTATTATTATTATTATTATTATTATTATTATTATTATTAACTTTTGTATAGTAAATGTTTTTATACCAGTTTTAAAATGAGTTATTAATTTTATTCAATTTCTTGCCTAAAAACACAGATCACAGATGATCTCTTGCATAGAAATGAGAAAACGCTCATATAACACACAAAATAAGCATCATTTTTGCTTAGAAAAACTAAGCTTTAATTTAGAAAGAAATTCATTATTATAAGTATTATTATCATTATTATTATTATTATTATTATTATTATTATTATTATTATTATTATTACTATTATTATTATTATTACTATTATTATTATTAATATTATTACTATTATTATTATTATTATTATTATTATTATTATTATTAACTTTTGTATAGTAAATGTTTTTATACCAGTTTTAAAATGAGTTATTAATTTTAGACAATTTCTTGCCTAAAAATACAGATCACAGATGATTTCTTGCATAGAAATGAGAAAGCGCTCATATAACACACAAAATAAGCTTCATTTTTGCTTAGAAAACTAAGCTTACTTTTATTTCTATTATTATTTTTATTATTATTATTATTATTATTATTATTATTATTATTATTATTATTATTATTGTTATTATTATTATTATTAACTTTTGTATAGTAAATGTTTTTATACCAGTTTTAAAATGAGTTATTAATTTTAGACAATTTCTTGCCTAAAAATACAGATCACAGATGATTTCTTGCATAGAAATGAGAAAGCGCTCATATAACACACAAAATAAGCATCATTTTTGCTTAGAAAAACTAAGCTTTAATTTAGAAAGAAATTCATTATTATAAGTATTATTATCATTATTACTATTATTATTATTATTATTATTACTATTATTATTATTATTATTATTATTATTATTATTATTATTATTATTATTATTATTATTATTATTATTATTATTATTATTATTATTATTAACTTTTGTATAGTAAATGTTTTTATACCAGTTTTAAAATGAGTTATTAATTTTATTCAATTTCTTGCCAAAAAACACAGCTCACAGATGATCTCTTGCATAGAAATGAGAAAACGCTCATATAACACACAAAATAAGCATCATTTTTGCTTAGAAAAACTAAGCTTTAATTTAGAAAGAAATTCATTATTATAAGTATTATTATCATTATTATTATTATTATTATTATTATTATTATTATTATTATTATTATTATTTCTTTTATTACTATTATTATTATTATTATTATTATTATTATTATTATTAACTTTTGTATAGTAAATGTTTTTATACCAGTTTTAAAATGAGTTATTAATTTTATTCAATTTCTTGCCTAAAAACACAGATCACAGATGATCTCTTGCATAGAAATGAGAAAACGCTCATATAACACACAAAATAAGCATCATTTTTGCTTAGAAAAACTAAGCTTTAATTTAGAAAGAAATTCATTATTATAAGTATTATTATCATTATTATTATTATTATTATTATTATTATTATTATTATTATTATTATTATTATTATTACTATTACTATTATTATTATTATTATTATTATTATTATTATTATTATTATTATTATTATTATTATTATTATTATTATTATTATTATTATTATTATTATTATTATTATTATTATTATTATTACTATTACTATTATTATTATTATTATTATTATTATTATTATTATTATTATTATTTTTATTATTATTATTATTATTATTATTATTATTATTATTATTATTATTATTATTATTATTATTATTGTTATTATTATTATTATTATTATTGTTATTATTATTATTATTATTAAAAACTTATATTAAACAGACAGAAAACGTCGTATTCTGACACAAAAAAACGAATTACGTTATAGACTTGACGAGAACGGCGTATCTCGGACTCTTATAGGACTCTTATAGGGTCAAAAATTATCAGTTTGGATTAAAACAAATTATTTTTGTTGACTCTCAGTCTGAATTGTTCATCAGTTCAAACAAAAACGGCTTACTTTAGACGATCTTTTGCTTTGAACAAGAAAACTTACATCGAACAGACTAAAAACGTATTAATCTGGCATAAAAGAGCAATTTATGTATCACTTTGGATAAAGGCAGCTAATCCTATTCGTTTCATTGCTTAAAATAGACAAAATTGTTAATAAATCTAACAAAAACGCTGTATTCTAGCACAAAATACTAATTACATTATAGTTTCGACGAGAATAGCTTATTTGGAATGATTCTATGCTTCCAAACGAGTAAATTTTTAATAAACAGATGCCAAACATCATGTTTTGTCCTATAAAGACATTTTATATTGCAGTTTGTATTAAAACAAAATATTTTCGTTGATTCTTTGTTAGAAGCAGCAAACCTAACATTAAAGAATCTGAAAACTTTGTATTCGGACACAAACCACCGAATTTTGTTTCAGTTTAGACAAAAACGGTTGATTTTCGACAATATTTTGCTTTGAACAAGAAAGCTTATATCAAACTGACTAAAAACGTCTTATTTTAGCACAAAACAAAAGATTTGCGTTATAGTCTTAAAGCTGATTCATGCCACAGTTTGGATAAAAACCAATTATTTTTGTTAATTCATTGTTACAAACAAGAAACCTTACATCAAAGAAACTGAAAACCCCTTATTTAGGCACAGAAATTCGAATTACGTTTCAGTCTGGACAAAAACTGCTTATTTTAGACGATCCTTTGTTTTGAACACGAAAACTTACATTAAAAAGATTAAAAACGTCTTATTCTGGCTGAAAACTGCAAATTATATATTACTCTAGATAAAAGCAATTTATCCTGATTACTCCTTTACTTAGAATAGAGTAAACTTGTATAAAACTTAATGAAAACTTTAAATTTCGTCTCAAAGAAATAATTTACGTTATAGTTTTGACCAGCACTGTTTATTTCAAACGAAATTATGATTCGAAACTAATGAACTTTTATGGGGCAGATGCAAAACCACATATTACCATATAAGGCGTTGTTTTAAAGCAAAGTATTACCTTTTGCAACAAGAAATTTCACGTCAAAGAAACTGAAAACTTCGTATCCATACATAAATATCTAATTACGTATCAGTTTAGGCAAATACAGCTTATTTTAAACGATTCCTTGCTATAAACAAGAAAAATTTTATCAAGCATATTGAAAACGTCTTATTCTCGAAAATAAGAGCAAATTATGTATCAGTTTTAACAAAAGCGGATTACTCTGTTTGATTCTATGCTTAGAGTAGAGTAAACTACTATAAAACGTAATGAAAACTCTATATTCAAGCTCAAAAAAACAAATTACGTTATAGTTTTGACAAAAAAAAATATTTCGGACGATTACATACTTCGAAGTAAGCAAACTTTAATTGAACATGTGCAAAAAGCTAATACTTTGCTTTAAAATAATGATTTATGTGGTAATATGGTATTTTGCATCTGTCCTATAAAAGTTTACCCGTTTCGCTCCATTGAATCATTAGAAATAAATTATTTTGACACAACAACAACACAAATAATTTGTTTTTGTTTAAACTGTAACATAAGTCGCTTTTATAAAACGAACTAAGACGTTTGGCATCTGCTTAGTGAAAGTTTTCTCGTTTGGGGGCATAAAATCGTTTGAAATTAACAGTTCTGGTCAAAACTATTACGTAAATTATTTCTTTGTATCACTTTAAAGATTTGCGTTATAGTCTTGACGAGAACTGTTAATTTCAAACGATTCTATGCTTTGAAACCAGTATACTTTCACTGAACAGAGGCAAAACGTCTGATTTCGCCTTTAAAAAACGATTTATGTCACAGTTTGGATTAAAACCAATGATTTTCGTTTATTTATTGTTACAAACAAGAAACCTTACATCAAAGAAACTGAAAACCTCTTATTCAGGCCCAGAAAATCAAATTACGTTTCAGTCTGGACACAAATTGCTTATTTTAGACGATTCTTTCTTTTGAACACGAAAACTTACATTAAAAAGATTAAAAACGTCTTATTCTGGCTCAAAACTGCAAATTATGTATTACTTTGGATAAAAGCAGTTTATCCTGATTACTCCTTTGCTTAGAATAGAGCAAACTTGTATAAAACTTAATGAAAACTTTAAATTTCGTCTCAAAGAAATAATTTACGTTATAGTTTTGACCAGAACTGTTAATTTCAAACGATTTTATGCCCTCAAACGAGAAAACTTTCACTAAACAGATGCCAAACGTTTTAGTTCGTTTTATAAAAACGACATGTTACAGTTTAAACAAAAAAATTATTTTCGTTGTTGTGTCAAAATAATTTATTTCGAATGATTCAATGGAGCGAAACGAGTAAACTTTTATAGGACAGATGCAAAATACCATATTACCACATAAATCGTTATTTTAAAGCAAAGTATTAGCTTTTGCACTTGTTCAATTAAAGTTTGCTTACTTCGAAATATGTAGTCGTCCGAAATAATTTTTTTTTGTCAAAACTATAACGTAATTGGTTCTTTTGAGCTTGAATATAGAGTTTTCATTACGTTTTATAGTAGTTTACTCTACTCTAAGCATAGAATCAAACAGAGTAATCCGCTTTTGTTAAAACTGATACATAATTTGCTCTTATTTTCGAGAATAAGACATTTTCAATATGTTTGATAAAATTTTTCTTGTTTATAGCAAGGAATCGTTTAAAATAAGCTGTATTTGCCTAAACTGATACGTAATTCGATATTTGTGCATGGATACGATGTTTTCAGTTTCTTTGACGTGAAATTTCTTGTTGCAAAAGGTAATAATTTGCTTTAAAACAACGCTTTATATTGTAATATGTGGTTTTGCATCTGCCCCATAAAAGTTCATTAGTTTCGAATCATAAAATCGTTTGAAATAAACAGTGCTGGTCAAAACTATAACGTAAATTATTTCTTTGAGACGAAATTTAAAGTTTTTATTAAGTTTTATACAAGTTTACTCTATTCTAAGTAAAGGAGTAATCAGGATAAATTGCTTTTATCTAGAGTAATATATAATTTGCAGTTTTCAGCCAGAATAAGACGTTTTTAATCTTTTTAATGTAAGTTTTTGTATTCAAAACAAAGGATCGTCTAAAGTAAGCAGTTTTTGTTCAGACTGAAACGTAATTCGAATTTCTGTGCCTGAATAAGGGGTTTTCAGTTACTTTGATGTAAGGTTTCATGTTTGTAACAATGAATTAACGAAAATAATTGGTTTTTATCCAAACTGTGGCATGAATCGTTTTTAAAAGGCGAAATAAGATGTTTTTCCTCTGTACAGTGAAAGTTTACTCGTTTCAAAGCATAGAACCGTTTGAAATTAACAGCTCTCGTTAAGACTATAACGCAAATCTTTTGTTTTGGGCTAAAATAAGACGTTTTTAGTCAGTTTGATATAAGTTTTCTTGTTCAAAGCAAAATATTGTCGAAAATCAACCGTTTTTGTCTAAACTGATACAAAATTCGGTGGTTTGTGTCCGAATACAAAGTTTTCAGATTCTTTAATGTTAGGTTTGCTGCTTCTAACAAAGAATCAACGAAAATATTTTGTTTTAATACAAACTGCAATATAAAATGTCTTTATAGGACAAAACATGATGTTTGGCATCTGTTTAATAAAAATTTACTCGTTTGGAAGCATAGAATCATTCCAAATAAGCTATTCTCGTCGAAACTATAATGTAATTAGTATTTTGTGCTAGAATACAGCGTTTTTGTTAGATTTATTAACAATTTTGTCTATTTTAAGCAATAAAACGAATAGGATTAGCTGCCTTTATCCGAAGTGATACATAAATTGCTCTTTTATGCCAGATTAATACGTTTTTAATCTGTTCTATGTAAGTTTTCTTGTTCAAAGCAAAAGATCGTCTAAAATAAGCCGTTTTTGTTTGAACTGATAAACAATTCAGACTGAGACTCAACAAAAATAATTTGTTTTAATCCAAACTGATACTTTTTGACCCTATAAGAGTCCTATAAGAGTCCGAGATACGCCGATCTCGTCAAGTCTATAACGTAATTCGTTTTTTTGTGTCAGAATACGACGTTTTCTGTCTGTTTAATATAAGTTTTTAATAATAATAATAATAACAATAATAATAATAATAATAATAATAATAATAATAATAATAATAATAATAATAATAATAATAGTAATAATAATAATAATATTAATAATAATAATAATGAAAATAATAATAGTAATAAAAGTAAGCTTAGTTTTCTAAGCAAAAATGAAGCTTATTTTGTGTGTTATATGAGCGTTTTCTCATTTCTATGCAAGAAATCATCTGTGATCTGTGTTTTTAGGCAACAAATTGTCTAAAATTAATATCTCATTTTAAAACTGGTATAAAAACATTTACTATACAAAAGTTATAATCAGTTTTTAATAATAATAAAATTAATAATAATAATAATAATAATAATAATAATAATAATAATAATAATAATAATAGTAATAGTAACATAAGTAATAATAACAATAATAATACTTTTAATAAGGAAAAATGGAGCTTATTTTGTGTGTTACATGAGCGTTTTTTCATTTCTATGCAAAAGATCATGTGTGATCTGTTTTTAGGCAATCTAACCCATTTTATAGTTTTTAATATTTAACAAAAATTTGCTTTAAAATAAAATGTTTGAAAAACTGAAATTAAACTAAATTAATTGTGTCTAACACTTTAGGTAACATAAAAGTCACTGAAGTCTTCAGAGTCGTTTTTAAATGCTGCATTTTTGTCTTCGTCTCAAACATTGAAAACTGAATTACATTTTTGTTCAGTAACAGTTACAGTTTTCTTATTGGTTTTTTGCTTATATCTCGAAAACAGTTACTCCTATCAATTTTTATCTTTCTTTCAAAATTAAAGCTGATAAAATTTCCTACAAAATAGTTATTTGCATTTTTCTTGTAGGACCAACCATAAGCGAGTTATAGAGTTGGATATAAATAATTTTTAACAAAAATTTGCTTTAAAATAAAATGTTTGAAAAACTGAAATTAAACTAAATTAATTGTGTCTAACACTTTAGTAGAGAAAAAAGAAAAAGACATAAAAGTCACCAAAGTCTTCAGAATCGTTTTTAGTCGTCATATTAATAACAATAACATTAATAATAATAATACTAATAGTACTAAATCTGCTTATATGCAAGCGCTTTATTAAGGTAACAGTTTTTTGGTTTCTTGCTTATATCTCGAAAACAGTTACTCTTATGAATTTTTGTCTTTCTTTCAAAATTAAAGCTGATAAAATATTCTACAAAATAGTTATTTGCATTTTTCTTGTAGGACCAACCATAAGCGAGTTATAGAGTTGGATATAAATAATATTTAACAAAAATTTGCTTTAAAATAAAATGTTTGAAAAACGGAAATTAAACTAATTTAACTGTGTCTAACACTTTAGTAGAGAAAAAAGGAAAAGACATAAAAGTCACAAAAGGTTTCAGAGTTGTCTTTAGTTGTCATATTAATAACAATAACATTAATAATAATAATACTAATAGTACTAAATTTGCTTATATGCAAACGCTTAATTAAGGTAACAGTGTTTTGGTTTCTTGCTTATATCTCGAAAACAGTTACTCCTATCAATTTTTATCTTTTTACTAAAATTCAAGCTGATAAAATTTCCTACAAAATAGTTATTTGCATTTTTCATGTAGGACTAACCATAAGCGAGATATATGATTGAAAATAATTAATATTTAAAAAAGAAGTGCTTTAACAGAAAATGTCTTGTGATTTAAAATACACTTAATTTATTGGGTCCAATACTTTATTAGAAGAAAAAGGAAGTGACATAAAAGTCACTGAAGTCTTCAGAGTCGTTTTTAAATGCTGCAGTTTCGTCTTTGTCTCAAACATTGAAAACTGATTTACATTTTTGTTCAGTAACAGTCACAGTTTTCTTATTGGTTTTTTGCTTATATCTCGAAAACAGTTACTCCTATCAATTTTTATCTTTCTGTTAAAATTAAAGCTGATAAAATTTCCTACAAAATAGTTATTTGCATTTTTCTTGTAGGACCAACCATAAGCGAGTTATAGAGTTGGATATAAATAATATTTAACAAAAATTTGCTTTAAAATAAAATGTTTGAAAAACTGAAATTAAACTAATTTAATTGTGTCTAACACTTTAGTAGAGGAAAAAGAAGAAGACATAAAAGTCACTAAAGGTTTCAAAGTTGTCTTTAATTGTCATATTAATAACAATAACATTAATAATAATAATACTAATAGTACTAAATTTGCTTATATGCAAACGCTTAATTAAGGTAACAGTGTTTTGGTTTCTTGCTCATATCTCGAAAACAGTTACTCCTATCAATTTTTATCTTTTTACTAAAATTCAAGCTGATAATATTTCCTACAAAATAGTTATTTGCATTTTTTATGTAGGACTAACCATAAGCGAGATATAAGATTGAAAATAATTAATATTTAAAAAAGAAGTGCTTTAACAGAAAATGTCTTGTGATTTAAAATACACTTAATTTATTAGGTCCAATACTTTATTAAAAAAAAAAGGGGGTGACATATAAGTCACTGAAGTCTTCAGAGTCGATTTTAAATGCTGCATTTTCGTCTTCGTCTCAAACATTGAAAACTGAATTACATTTTTGTTCTGAAACGGTAACAGTTTTTACTTTGGTTTTTTGCTTATATCTCGAAAACAGTTACTCCTATCAATTTTTATCTTTCTTTCAAAATTAAAGCTGATAACATTTCCTACAAAATAGTTATTTGCATTTTTCTTGTAAAACCAACCATAAGCGAGTTATAAAGTTGGATATAAATAATATTTAACAAAAACTTGCTTAAAAATAAAATGTTTGAAATACTGAAATTAAACTAAATTAATTGTGTCTAACACTTTAGTAAAGAAAAAAGAAAAAGACATAAAAGTCACCAAAGTCTTCAGAATCGTTTTTAGTCGTCATATTAATAACAATAACATTAATAATAATAATACTAATAGTACTAAATCTGCTTATATGCAAGCGCTTTATTAAGGTAACAGTTTTTTGGTTTCTTGCTTATATCTCGAAAACAGTTACTCCTATGAATTTTTGTCTTTCTTTCAAAATTAAAGCTGATAAAATATTCTACAAAATAGTTTTTTGCATTTTTCTTGTAGGACCAACCATAAGCGAGTTATAGAGTTGGATATAAATAATATTTAACAAAAATTTGCTTTAAAATAAAATGTTTGAAAAACGGAAATTAAACTAATTTAACTGTGTCTAACACTTTAGTAGAGAAAAAAGGAAAAGACATAAAAGTCACTAAAGGTTTCAGAGTTGTCTTTAGTTGTCATATTAATAACAATAACATTAATAATAATAATACTAATAGTACAAAATTTGCTTATATGCAAACGCTTAATTAAGGTAACAGTGTTTTGGTTTCTTGCTTATATCTCGAAAACAGTTACTCCTATCAATTTTTATCTTTTTACTAAAATTCAAGCTGATAAAATTTCCTACAAAATAGTTATTTGCATTTTTCATGTAGGACTAACCATAAGCGAGATATATGATTGAAAATAATTAATATTTAAAAAAAAAGTGCTTTAACAGAAAATGTCTTGTGATTTAAAATACACTTAATTTATTGGGTCCAATACTTTATTAGAAGAAAAAGGAAGTGACATAAAAGTCAATGAAGTCTTCAGAGTCGTTTTTAAATGCTGCAGTTTCGTCTTCGTCTCAAACATTGAAAACTGATTTACATTTTTGTTCAGTAACAGTCACAGTTTTCTTATTGGTTTTTTGCTTATATCTCGAAAACAGTTACTCCTATCAATTTTTATCTTTCTGTCAAAAGTAAAGCTGATAAAATTTCCTACAAAATAGTTATTTGCATTTTTCTTGTAGGACCAACCATAAGCGAGTTATAGAGTTGGATATAAATAATATTTAACAAAAATTTGCTTTAAAATAAAATGTTTGAAAAACTGAAATTAAACTAATTTAATTGTGTCTAACACTTTAGTAGAGGAAAAAGAAGAAGACATAAAAGTCACTAAAGGTTTCAAAGTTGTCTTTAATTGTCATATTAATAACAATAACATTAATAATAATAATACTAATAGTACTAAATTTGCTTATATGCAAACGCTTAATTAAGGTAACAGTGTTTTGGTTTCTTGCTCATATCTCGAAAACAGTTACTCCTATCAATTTTTATCTTTTTACTAAAATTCAAGCTGATAATATTTCCTACAAAATAGTTATTTGCATTTTTTATGTAGGACTAACCATAAGCGAGATATAAGATTGAAAATAATTAATATTTAAAAAAGAAGTGCTTTAACAGAAAATGTCTTGTGATTTAAAATACACTTAATTTATTAGGTCCAATACTTTATTAAAAAAAAAGGGGGTGACATATAAGTCACTGAAGTCTTCAGAGTCGATTTTAAATGCTGCATTTTCGTCTTCGTCTCAAACATTGAAAACTGAATTACATTTTTGTTCTGAAACGGTAACAGTTTTTACTTTGGTTTTTTGCTTATATCTCGAAAACAGTTACTTCTATCAATTTTTATCTTTCTTTCAAAATTAAAGCTGATAACATTTCCTACAAAATAGTTATTTGCATTTTTCTTGTAGGACCAACCATAAGCGAGTTATAGAGTTGGATATAAATAATATTTAACAAAAATTTGCTTTAAAATAAAATGTTTGAAAAACTGAAATTAAACTAATTTAATTGTGTCTAACACTTTAGTAGAGGAAAAAGAAGAAGACATAAAAGTCACTAAAGGTTTCAAAGTTGTCTTTAATCGTCATATTAATAACAATAACATTAATAATAATAATACTAATAGTACTAAATTTGCTTATATGCAAACGCTTAATTAAGGTAACAGTGTTTTGGTTTCTTGCTCATATCTCGAAAACAGTTACTCCTATCAATTTTTATCTTTTTACTAAAATTCAAGCTGATAAAATTTCCTACAAAATAGTTATTTGCATTTTTTATGTAGGACTAACCATAAGCGAGATATATGATTGAAAATAATTAATATTTAAAAAAAAAGTGCTTTAACAGAAAATGTCTTGTGATTTAAAATACACTTAATTTATTGGGTCCAATACTTTATTAGAAGAAAAAGAAAGTGACATAAAAGTCACTGAAGTCTTCAGAGTCGTTTTTAAATGCTGCAGTTTCGTCTTCGTCTCAAACATTGAAAACCGAATTACATTTTTGTTCAGTAACAGTCACAGTTTTCTTATTGGTTTTTTGCTTATATCTCGAAAACAGTTACTCCTATCAATTTTTATCTTTCTTTCAAAATTAAAGCTGATAAAATTTCCTACAAAATAGTTATTTGCATTTTTCTTGTAGGACCAACCATAAGCGAGTTATAGAGTTGGATATAAATAATATTTAACAAAAATTTGCTTTAAAATAAAATGTTTGAAAAACTGAAATTAAACTAATTTAATTGTGTCTAACACTTTAGTAGAGGAAAAAGAAGAAGACATAAAAGTCACTAGAGGTTTCAAAGTTGTCTTTAATCGTCATATTAATAACAATAACATTAATAATAATAATACTAATAGTACTAAATTTGCTTATATGCAAACGCTTAATTAAGGTAACAGTGTTTTGGTTTCTTGCTCATATTTCGAAAACAGTTACTCCTATCAATTTTTATCTTTTTACTAAAATTCAAGCTGATAAAATTTCCTACAAAATAGTTATTTGCATTTTTTATGTAGGACTAACCATAAGCGAGATATAAGATTGAAAATAATTAATATTTAAAAAAGAAGTGCTTTAACAGAAAATGTCTTGTGATTTAAAATACACTTAATTTATTAGGTCCAATACTTTATTAAAAAAAAAAGGGGGTGACATATAAGTCACTGAAGTCTTCAGAGTCGATTTTAAATGCTGCATTTTCGTCTTCGTCTCAAACATTGAAAACTGAATTACATTTTTGTTCTGAAACGGTAACAGTTTTTACTTTGGTTTTTTGCTTATATCTCGAAAACAGTTACTCCTATCAATTTTTATCTTTCTTTCAAAATTAAAGCTGATAACATTTCCTACAAAATAGTTATTTGCATTTTTCTTATAGGACCAACCATAAGCGAGTTATAAAGTTGGATATAAATAATATTTAACAAAAACTTGCTTAAAAATAAAATGTTTGAAATACTGAAATTAAACTAAATTAATTGTGTCTAACACTTTAGTAGAGAAAAAAGAAAAAGACATAAAAGACACCAAAGTCTTTAGAATCGTTTTTAGTCGTCATATTAATAACAATAACATTAATAATAATAATACTAATAGTACTAAATCTGCTTATATGCAAGCGCTTTATTAAGGTAACAGTTTTTTGGTTTCTTGCTTATATCTCGAAAACAGTTACTCCTATGAATTTTTGTCTTTTTTTCAAAATTAAAGCTGATAAAATATTCTACAAAATAGTTATTTGCATTTTTCTTGTAGGACCAACCATAAGCGAGTTATAGAGTTGGATATAAATAATATTTAACAAAAATTTGCTTTAAAATAAAATGTTTGAAAAACTGAAATTAAACTAATTTAACTGTGTCTAACACTTTAGTAGAGAAAAAAGAAAAAAACATAAAAGTCACTAAAGGTTTCAGAGTTGTCTTTAGTTGTCATATTAATAACAATAACATTAATAATAATAATACTAATAGTACTAAATTTGCTTATATGCAAACGCTTAATTAAGGTAACAGTGTTTTGGTTTCTTGCTTATATCTCGAAAACAGTTACTCCTATCAATTTTTATCTTTTTACTAAAATTCAAGCTGATAAAATTTCCTACAAAATAGTTATTTGCATTTTTTATGTAGGACTAACCATAAGCGAGATATATGATTGAAAATAATTAATATTTAAAAAAAAAGTGCTTTAACAGAAAATGTCTTGTGATTTAAAATACACTTAATTTATTGGGTCCAATACTTTATTAGAAGAAAAAGAAAGTGACATAAAAGTCACTGAAGTCTTCAGAGTCGTTTTTAAATGCTGCAGTTTCGTCTTCGTCTCAAACATTGAAAACCGAATTACATTTTTGTTCAGTAACAGTCACAGTTTTCTTATTGGTTTTTTGCTTATATCTCGAAAACAGTTACTCCTATCAATTTTTATCTTTCTTTCAAAATTAAAGCTGATAAAATTTCCTACAAAATAGTTATTTGCATTTTTCTTGTAGGACCAACCATAAGCGAGTTATAGAGTTGGATATAAATAATATTTAACAAAAATTTGCTTTAAAATAAAATGTTTGAAAAACTGAAATTAAACTAATTTAATTGTGTCTAACACTTTAGTAGAGGAAAAAGAAGAAGACATAAAAGTCACTAGAGGTTTCAAAGTTGTCTTTAATCGTCATATTAATAACAATAACATTAATAATAATAATACTAATAGTACTAAATTTGCTTATATGCAAACGCTTAATTAAGGTAACAGTGTTTTGGTTTCTTGCTCATATTTCGAAAACAGTTACTCCTATCAATTTTTATCTTTTTACTAAAATTCAAGCTGATAAAATTTCCTACAAAATAGTTATTTGCATTTTTTATGTAGGACTAACCATAAGCGAGATATAAGATTGAAAATAATTAATATTTAAAAAAGAAGTGCTTTAACAGAAAATGTCTTGTGATTTAAAATACACTTAATTTATTAGGTCCAATACTTTATTAAAAAAAAAAGGGGGTGACATATAAGTCACTGAAGTCTTCAGAGTCGATTTTAAATGCTGCATTTTCGTCTTCGTCTCAAACATTGAAAACTGAATTACATTTTTGTTCTGAAACGGTAACAGTTTTTACTTTGGTTTTTTGCTTATATCTCGAAAACAGTTACTCCTATCAATTTTTATCTTTCTTTCAAAATTAAAGCTGATAACATTTCCTACAAAATAGTTATTTGCATTTTTCTTATAGGACCAACCATAAGCGAGTTATAAAGTTGGATATAAATAATATTTAACAAAAACTTGCTTAAAAATAAAATGTTTGAAATACTGAAATTAAACTAAATTAATTGTGTCTAACACTTTAGTAGAGAAAAAAGAAAAAGACATAAAAGACACCAAAGTCTTTAGAATCGTTTTTAGTCGTCATATTAATAACAATAACATTAATAATAATAATACTAATAGTACTAAATCTGCTTATATGCAAGCGCTTTATTAAGGTAACAGTTTTTTGGTTTCTTGCTTATATCTCGAAAACAGTTACTCCTATGAATTTTTGTCTTTTTTTCAAAATTAAAGCTGATAAAATATTCTACAAAATAGTTATTTGCATTTTTCTTGTAGGACCAACCATAAGCGAGTTATAGAGTTGGATATAAATAATATTTAACAAAAATTTGCTTTAAAATAAAATGTTTGAAAAACTGAAATTAAACTAATTTAACTGTGTCTAACACTTTAGTAGAGAAAAAAGAAAAAAACATAAAAGTCACTAAAGGTTTCAGAGTTGTCTTTAGTTGTCATATTAATAACAATAACATTAATAATAATAATACTAATAGTACTAAATTTGCTTATATGCAAACGCTTAATTAAGGTAACAGTGTTTTGGTTTCTTGCTTATATCTCGAAAACAGTTACTCCTATCAATTTTTATCTTTTTACTAAAATTCAAGCTGATAAAATTTCCTACAAAATAGTTATTTGCATTTTTCATGTAGGACTAACCATAAGCGAGATATATGATTGAAAATAATTAATATTTAAAAAAAAGTGCTTTAACAGAAAATGTCTTGTGATTTAAAATACACTTAATTTATTGGGTCCAATACTTTATTAGAAGAAAAAGGAAGTGACATAAAAGTCACTGAAGTCTTCAGAGTCGTTTTTAAATGCTGCAGTTTCGTCTTCGTCTCAAACATTGAAAACCGAATTACATTTTTGTTCAGTAACAGTCACAGTTTTCTTATTGGTTTTTTGCTTATATCTCGAAAACAGTTACTCCTATCAATTTTTATCTTTTTTTCAAAATTAAAGCTGATAAAATTTCCTACAAAATAGTTATTTGCATTTTTCTTGTAGGACCAACCATAAGCGAGTTATAGAGTTGGATATAAATAATATTTAACAAAAATTTGCTTTAAAATAAAATGTTTGAAAAACTGAAATTAAACTAATTTAATTGTGTCTAACACTTTAGTAGAGGAAAAAGAAGAAGACATAAAAGTCACTAAAGGTTTCAAAGTTGTCTTTAATCGTCATATTAATAACAATAACATTAATAATAATAATACTAATAGTACTAAATTTGCTTATATGCAAACGCTTAATTAAGGTAACAGTGTTTTGGTTTCTTGCTCATATCTCGAAAACAGTTACTCCTATCAATTTTTATCTTTTTACTAAAATTCAAGCTGATAAAATTTCCTACAAAATAGTTATTTGCATTTTTTATGTAGGACTAACCATAAGCGAGATATAAGATTGAAAATAATTAATATTTAAAAAAGAAGTGCTTTAACAGAAAATGTCTTGTGATTTAAAATACACTTAATTTATTAGATCCAATACTTTATTAGAAAAAAAAGGGAGTGACATATAAGTCACTGAAGTCTTCAGAGTCGATTTTAAATGCTGCATTTTCGTCTTCGTCTCAAACATTGAATACTGAATTACATTTTTGTTCTGAAACGGTAACAGTTTTTACTTTGGTTTTTTGCTTATATCTCGAAAACAGTTACTCCTATCAATTTTTATCTTTCTTTCAAAATTAAAGCTGATAACATTTCCTACAAAATAGTTATTTGCATTTTTCTTGTAGGGCCAACCATAAGCGAGTTATAAAGTTGGATATAAATAATATTTAACAAAAACTTGCTTAAAAATAAAATGTTTGAAATACTGAAATTAAACTAAATTAATTGTGTCTAACACTTTAGTAGAGAAAAAAGAAAAAGACATAAAAGTCACCAAAGTCTTCAAAATCGTTTTTAGTCGTCATATTAATAACAATAACATTAATAATAATAATACTAATATTACTAAATCTGCTTATATGCAAGCGCTTTATTAAGGTAACAGTTTTTTGGTTTCTTGCTTATATCTCGAAAACAGTTACTCCTATGAATTTTTGTCTTTCTTTCAAAATTAAAGCTGATAAAATATTCTACAAAATAGTTATTTGCATTTTTCATGTAGGACTAACCATAAGCGAGATATAAGTTTGAAAATAATTAATATTTAAAAAAAACTGCTTTAACAGAAAATGTCTTGTGATTTAAAATACACTTAATTAATTAGGTCCAATACTTTATTAGAAGAAAAAGGGGGTGACATATAAGTCACTGAAGTCTTCAGAGTCGATTGTAAATGCTGCATTTTCGTCTTCGTCTCAAACATTGAAAACTGAATTACATTTTTGTTCTGAAACGGTAACAGTTTTCACTTTGGTTTTTTGCTTATATCTCGAAAACAATTACTCCTATCAGTTTTTATTTTTTTTTCAAAATAAAGCTGATAAAATTTTCTACAAAATAGTTATTTGCATTTTTCTTGTAGGGCCAACCATAAGCGAGTTATAAAGTTATATATAAATAATATTTAACAAAAACTTGCTTAAAAATTAAATGTTTGAAATACTGAAATTAAACTAAATTAATTGTGTCTAACACTTTAGTAGAGAAAAAAGAAAAAGACAAAAGTCACCAAAGTCTTCAGAATCGTTTTTAGTCGTCATATTAATAACAATAACATTAATAATAATAATACTAATAGTACTAAATTTGCTTACATGCAAACGCTTAATTCAGGTAACAATTTTTTGGTTTCCTGCTTATATCTCGAAAACAGTTACTCCTATCAATTTTTATTTTTTTACTAAAATTAAAGCTGATAAAATTTCCTACAAAATAGTTAATTGCATTTTTAATGTAGGACTAACCATAAGCGAGATATAAGTTTGAAAATAATTAAAATTAAAAAAAAAGTGCTTCAACAGAAAATGTCTTGTGATTTAAAATACACTTAATTTATTGGGTCCAATACTTTATTAGAAAAAAAAAGAGGTGACAGAAAGGTCACTGAAGTCTTTAGAGTCGTTTGTAAATGCTGCATTTTCGTCTTCGTCTCAAACATTGAAAACTGAATTACATTTTTGTTCAGTAACTGTTACAGTTTTCTTATTGGTTTTTTGCTTATATCTCGAAAACGGTTACTCCTATCAATTTTTATCTTTCTTTTAAAATTAAAGCTGATAAAGCTTCCTACAAAATAGTTATTTGCATTTTTCTTGTAGGACCAACCATAAGCGAGTTATAGAGTTGGATATAAATAATATTTAACAAAAATTTGCTTAAAAATAAAATGTTTGAAATACTGAAATTAAACTAAATTAATTGTGTCTAACACTTTAGTAGAGAAAAAAGAAAAAGACATAAAAGTCACCAAAGTCTTCAGAATCGTTTTTAGTCGTCATATTAATAACAATAACATTAATAATAATAATACTAATAGTACTAAATCTGCTTATATGCAAGCGCTTTATTAAGGTAACAGTTTTTTGGTTTCTTGCTTATATCTCGAAAACAGTTACTCCTATCAATTTTTATCTTTTTTCAAAATTAAAGCTGATAAAATTTCCTACAAAATAGTTATTTGCATTTTTCTTGTAGGACCAACCATAAGCGAGTTATAGAGTTGGATATAAATAATCTTTAACAAAAATTTGCTTTAAAATAAAATGTTTAAAAAACCGAAATTAAACTAAATTAACAGTTTTCGAGATATAAGCAAAAAACCAATAAGAAAACTGTAACTGTTACTGAACAAAAATGTAATTCAGTTTTCAATGTTTAAGACGAAGACGAAAATGCAGCATTTAAAATCGACTCTGAAGACTTCAGTGACTTTTATGTCACCTCCTTTTTCTTCTAATAAACTATTGGACCCAATAAATTAAGTGTATTTTAAATCCCAAGACATTTTCTGTTAAAACACTTTTTTTTTAAATATTAATTATTTTCAAACTTATATCTCGCTTATGGTTAGTCCTACATGAAATATGCAAATTACTATTTTGTAGGAAATTTTATCAGCTTTAATTTTAGTAAAAAGATAAAAATTGATAGGAGTAACTGTTTTCGAGATATAAGCAAGAAACCAAAAAACTGTTACCTTAATTAAGCGCTTGCATATAAGCTAATTTAGTACTAAAAACAACTCTGAAGATTTTGGTGACTTTATGTTTTCTCCTTTTTCCTCTACTAAAGTGTTAGACCCAATTAATTTAGTTTAATATCGGTTTTTCAAACATTTTATTTTAAAGCAAATTTTTGTTAAAGATTATTTATATCCAACTCTATAACTCGCTTATGGTTGGTCCTACAAGAAAAATGCAAATAACGATTTTGTTGGAAATTTTATCAGCTTTAATTTTGAAAGAAAGATAAAAATTGATAGGAGTAACAGTTTTCGAGATATAAGCAAAAAACCAATAAGAAAACTGTAACTGTTACTGAACAAAAATGTAATTCAGTTTTCAATGTTTGAGACGAAGACGAAAATGCAGCATTTAAAATCGACTCTGAAGACTTCAGTGACTTTTATGTCACCTCCTTTTTCTTCTAATAAAGTATTGGACCCAATAAATTAAGTGTATTTTAAATCACAAGACATTTTCTGTTAAAGCACTTTTTTTTTAAATATTAGTTATTTTCAAACTTATATCTCGCTTATGGTTAGTCCTACATGAAAAATGCAAATTACTATTTTGTAGGAAATTTTATCAGCTTTAATTTTAGCGAAAAGATAAAAATTGATAGGAGTAACTGTTTTCGAGATATAAGCAAGAAACCAAAAAACTGTTACCTTAATTAAGGGCTTGCATATAAGCTAATTTAGTACTAAAAACAACTCTGAAGAGTTTGGTGACTTTTATGTCACCTCCTTTTTCTTCTAATAAAGTATTGAACCCATTAAATTAAGTGTATTTTAAATCACAAGACATTTTCTGTTAAAGCACTTTTTTTTTAAATATTAATTATTTTCAAACTTATATCTCGCTTATGGTTAGTTCTACATAAAAAATGCAAATAACTATTTTGTAGGAAATTTTATCAGCTTTAATTTTAGTAAAAAGATAAAAATTGATAAGAGTAACTGTTTTCGAGATATAAGCAAGAAACTGTTACCTTAATTAAGCGCTTGCATATAAGCAAATTTAGTAATATTAGTATTATTATTATTATTAATGTTATTGTTATTAATATGACTACTAAAAACGACTCTCAAGACTTTGGTGACTTTTATGTCTTCTCCTTTTTTCTCTACTAAAGTGTTAGTCTTAATTAATTTAGTTTAATTTCGGTTTTTTAAACATTTTATTTTAAAGCAAATTTTTGTTAAAGATTATTTATATCCAACTCTATAACTCGCTTATGGTTGGTCCTACAAAAAAAATGCGAATAACTATTTTGTAGAGAATTTTATCAGCTTTAATTTTGAAAGAAAGATAAAAATTGATAGGAGTAACTGTTTTCGAGATATAAGCAAAAAACCAATAAGAAAACTGTAACTGTTACTAAACAAAAATGTAATTCAGATTTCAATGTTTGAGACAAAGACGAAAATGCAGCATTTAAAATCGACTCTGAAGACTTCAGTGACTTTTATGTCTCCTCCTTTTTCTTCTAATAAAGTATTGGACCCATTAAATTAAGTGTATTTTAAATCACAAGACATTTTCTGTTAAAGCACTTTTTTTTTAAATATTAATTATTTTCAAACTTATATCTCGCTTATGGTTAGTCCTACATGAAAAATGCAAATTACTATTTTGTAGGGAATTTTATCAGCTTTAATTTTAGTAAAAAGATAAAAATTGATAGGAGTAACTGTTTTCGAGATATAAGCAAGAAACCAAAAAACTGTTACCTTAATTAAGCGCTTGCATATAAGCAAATTTAGTAATATTAGTATTATTAATATTAATGTTATTGTTATTAATGTGACGACTAAAAACGACTCTTAAGACTTTGGTGACTTTTATGTCTTCTCCTTTTTCCTCTACTAAAGTGTTAGTCTTAATTTAGTTTAATTTCGGTTTTTCAAACATTTTATTTTAAAGCAAATTTTTGTTAAAGATTATTTATATCCAACTCTATAACTCGCTTATGGTTGGTCCTACAAAAAAATGCAAATAACTATTTTGTAGGAAATTTTATCAGCTTTAATTTTGAAAAAAAGATAAAAATTGATAGGAGTAACTGTTTTCGAGATATAAGCAAGAAACCAAAAAACTGTTACCTTAATTAAGCGTTTGCATATAAGCAAATTTAGTACTATTAGTATTATTATTATTAATGTTATTGTTATTAATATGACGACTAAAGACGACTCTGAAACATTTAGTGACTTTTATGTCTTCTCCTTTTTCCTCTACTAAAGTGTTAGACACAATTAATTTAGTTTAATTCGGATTTTTCAAGCATTTTATTTTAAAGCAAATTTTTGTTAAATATTATTTATATCCAACTCTATAACTCGTTTATGCTTGGTCCTACAAGAAAAATGTAAATAACTATTTTGTTGGAAATTTTATCAGCTTTAATTTTGAAAGAAAGATAAAATTTGATAGGAGTAACTGTTTTCGAGATATAAGCAAAAAACAATAAGAAAACTGTAACTGTTACTGAACAAAAATGTAACTCTGTTTTCAATGTTTGAGACGAAGACAAAAATGCAGCATTTAAAAACGACTCTGAAGACTTCAGTGACTTTTATGTCACCTCCTTTTTCTTCTAATAAAGTATTGAACCCAATAAATTAAGTGTATTTTAAATCACAAGACATTTTCTGTTAAAACACTTTTTTTTAATTATTAATTATTTTCAAACTTATATCTCGCTTATGGTTAGTTCTACATGAAAAATGCAAATAACTATTTTGTAGGAAATTTTATCACCTTTAATTTTAGTGAAAAAGTAAAAATTGATAGGAGTAACTGTTTTCGAGATATAAGCAAAAAACCAAAAAACTGTTACCTTAATTAAGCGTTTGCATATAAGCAAATTTAGTACTATTAGTATTATTATTATTAATGTTATTGTTATTAATATGACGACTAAAGACGACTCTGAAACATTTAGTGACTTTTATGTCTTCTCCTTTTTCCTCTACTAAAGTGTTAGATACAATTAATTTAGTTTAATTCAAGTTTTTCAAGCATTTTATTTTAAAGCAAATTTTTGTTAAATATTATTTATATCCAACTCTATAACTCGTTTATGCTTGGTCCTACAAGAAAAATGTAAATAACTATTTTGTTGGAAATTTTATCAGCTTTAATTTTGAAAGAAAGATAAAATTTGATAGGAGTAACTGTTTTCGAGATATAAGCAAAAAACCAATAAGAAAACTGTAACTGTTACTGAACAAAAATGTAATTCAGTTTTCAATGTTTGAGACGAAGACAAAAATGCAGCATTTAAAAACGACTCTGAAGACTTCAGTGACTTTTATGTCACCTCCTTTTTCTTCTAATACAGTATTGGACCCAATAAATTAAGTGTATTTTATAAATCACAAGACATTTTCTGTTAAAACACTTTTTTTTAATTATTAATTATTTTCAAACTTATATCTCGCTTATGGTTAGTTCTACATGAAAAATGCAAATAACTATTTTGTAGGAAATTTTATCACCTTAATTTTGGTGAAAAAGTAAAAATTGATAGGAGTAACTGTTTTCGAGATATAAGCAAAAAACAAAAAAACTGTTACCTTAATTAAGCGCTTGCATATAAGCAAATTTAGTACTACTAGTATTGTTATTATAAATGTTATTGTTATTAATATGACGACTAAAGACAACTCTAAGACTTTAGTGACTTTTATGTCTCCTCCTTTTTTCTCTACTAAATTGTTAG
The DNA here is from genome assembly GCF_031307605.1 of Tribolium castaneum. Lineage (NCBI taxonomy): Eukaryota > Metazoa > Arthropoda > Insecta > Coleoptera > Tenebrionidae > Tribolium > Tribolium castaneum. The sequence goes on from NC_087398.1 coordinate 19,095,524, forward strand.
ACACACTTAATTTAGTTTAATTTCAGTTTTTCAAACATTTTATTTTAATGCAAATTTTTGTTAAATATTAAAAACTATTAAATGGCTTATGCATAGAAATGAGAAAACGCTCATATAACACACGAAATAAGCTCCATTTTTCCTTATTAAAAGTATTATTATTATTATTACTTTTGTTACTATTACTATTATTATTATTATTATTATTATTATTGTTATTATTATTATTATTATTATTATTATTATTATTATTATTATTATTATTATTATTATTATTATTATTATTATTATTATTATTAACTTTTGTATAGTAAATGTTTTTATACCAGTTTTAAAATGAGTTATTAATTTTAGCCAATTTCTTGCCTAAAAACTATCAAATGGCTTAGATTGCCTAAAAACACAGATCACACATGATCTTTTGCATAGAAATGAGAAAAGCTCATATAACACAAAATAAGCTTTATTTTTGCTTAGAAAACTAAGCTTATTTTTATTACTACTATTATTATTATTTTTATTATTATTATTATTATTATTACTATTATTTTTATTATTATTATTATTATTATTATTATTATTATTATTATTATTATTAAAAACCGATTATAACTTTTGTATAGTAAATGTTTTTATACCAGTTTTAAAATGAGTTATTAATTTTAGACAATTTCTTGCCTAAAAAAACAGATCACAGATGATCTCTTGCATAGAAATGAGAAAACGCTCAGATAACACAAAATAAGCATCATTTTTGCTTAGAAAAACTAAGCTTTAATTTACAAAGAAATTCATTATTATAAGTATTATTATCATTATTATTATTATTATTATTATTATTATTATTATTATTATTATTATTATTTCTTTTATTACTATTATTATTATTATTATTATTATTACTATTATTATTGTTATTATTACTATTATTATTATTATTATTATTATTATTATTATTATTATTATTATTATTATTATTATTATTATTATTATTAACTTTTGTATAGTAAATGTTTTTATACCAGTTTTAAAATGAGTTATTAATTTTATTCAATTTCTTGCCTAAAAACACAGATCACAGATGATCTCTTGCATAGAAATGAGAAAACGCTCATATAACACACAAAATAAGCTTCATTTTTGCTTAGAAAACTAAGCTTACTTTTATTACTATTATTATTATTTTTATTATTATTATTATTATTATTATTATTATTATTATTATTACTATTATTATTATTATTATTATTATTATTATTATTATTAACTTTTGTATAGTAAATGTTTTTATACCAGTTTTAAAATGAGTTATTAATTTTATTCAATTTCTTGCCTAAAAACACAGATCACAGATGATCTCTTGCATAGAAATGAGAAAACGCTCATATAACACACAAAATAAGCTTCATTTTTGCTTAGAAAACTAAGCTTACTTTTATTACTATTATTATTATTATTATTATTATTATTATTGTTATTATTATTATTATTATTAAAAAATTATATTAAACAGACAGAAAACGTCGTATTCTGACACAAAAAAACGAATTACGTTATAGACTTGACGAGAACGGCGTATCTCGGACTCTTATAGGACTCTTATAGGGTCAAAAAGTATCAGTTTGGATTAAAACAAATTATTTTTGTTGACTCTCAGTCTGAATTGTTCATCAGTTCAAACAAAAACGGCTTATTTTAGACGATCTTTTGCTTTGAACATGAAAATATACATCGAACAGACTAAAAACGTATTAATCTGGCATAAAAGAGCAATTTATGTATCACTTTGGATAAAGGCAGCTAATCCTATTCGTTTCATTGCTTAAAATAGACAAAATTGTTAATAAATCAAACAAAAACGCTGTATTCTAGCACAAAATACTAATTACATTATAGTTTCGACGAGAATAGCTTATTTGGAATGATTCTATGCTTCCAAACGAGTAAATTTTTATTAAACAGACGCCAAACATCATGTTTTGTCCTATAAAGACATTTTATATTGCAGTTTGTATTAAAACAAAATATTTTCGTTGATTCTTTGTTAGAAGCAGCAAACCTAACATTAAAGAATCTGAAAACTTTGTATTCGGACACAAACCACCGAATTTTGTATCAGTTTAGACAAAAACGGTTGATTTTCGACAATATTTTGCTTTGAACAAGAAAACTTATATCAAACTGACTAAAAACGTCTTATCTTAGTACAAAACAAAAGATTTGCGTTATAGTCTTAAAGCTGATTCATGCCACAATTTGGATAAAAACCAATTATTTTCGTTAATTCATTGTTACAAACATGAAACCTTACATCAAAGTAACTGAAAACCCCTTATTCAGACACAGAAATTGGAATTACGTTTCAGTCTGGACAAAAACTGCTTACTTTAGACAATCCTTTGTTTTGAATACAAAAACTTACATTAAAAAGATTTAAAACGTCTTATTCTGGCTGAAAACTGCAAATTATATATTACTCTAGATAAAAGCAATTTATCCTGATTACTCCTTTACTCAGAATAGAGTAAACTTGTATAAAACTTAATGAAAACTTTAAATTTCGTCTCAAAGAAATAATTTACGTTATAGTTTTGACCAGCACTGTTTATTTCAAACGATTTTATGATTCGAAACTAATGAACTTTTATGGGGCAGATGCAAAACCACATATTACCATATAAAGCGTTGTTTTAAAGCAAATTATTACCTTTTGCAACAAGAAATTTCACACGTCAAAGAAACTGAAAACATCGTATCCATGCACAAATATCGAATTACGTATCAGTTTAGGCAAATACAGCTTATTTTAAACTATTCCTTGCTATAAACAAGAAAAATTTTATCAAACATATTGAAAATGTCTTATTCTCGAAAATAAGAGCAAATTATGTATCAGTTTTAACAAAAGCGGATTACTCTGTTTGATTCTATGCTTAGAGTAGAGTAAACTACTATAAAACGTAATGAAAACTCTATATTCAAGCACAAAAGAACAAATTACGTTATAGTTTTGACAAAAAAAAATTATTTCGGACGACTACATACTTCGAAGTAAGCAAACTTTAATTGAACAAGTGCAAAAGCTAATACTTTGCTTTAAAATAACGATTTATGTGGTAATATGGTATTTTGCATCTGTCCTATAAAAGTTTACTCGTTTCGCTCCATTGAATCATTCGAAATAAATTATTTTGACACAACAACGAAAATAATTTTTTTGTTCAAACTGTAACATGTCGTTTTTATAAAACGAACTAAGACGTTTGGCATCTGTTTAGTGAAAGTTTTCTCGTTTGGGGGCATAAAATCGTTTGAAATTAACAGTTCTGGTCAAAACTATAACGTAAATTATTTCTTTGAGACGAAATTTAAAGTTTTCATTAACTTTTATACAAGTTTGCTCTATTCTAAGCAAAGGAGTAATCGGGATAAACTACTTTTATCCAAAGTAATACATAATTTGCAGTTTTGAGCCAGAATAAGACGTTTTTAATCTTTTTAATGTAAGTTTTCGTGTTCAAAAGAAAGAATCGTCTAAAATAAGCAATTTGTGTCTAGACTGAAACGTAATTTGATTTTCTGTGACATAAATCGTTTTTTAAAAGCGAAATTAGACGTTTTGCCTCTGTTCAGTGAAAGTATACTGGTTTCAAAGCATAGAATCGTTTGAAATTAACAGTTCTCGTCAAGACTATAACGCAAATCTTTAAAGTGATACAAAGAAATAATTTACGTTATAGTTTTGACCAGAACTCTTAATTTCAAACGATTTTATGCCCCCAAACGAGAAAACTTTCACTAAACAGAAGCCAAACGTCTTAGTTCGTTTTATAAAAGCGACTTATGTTACAGTTTAAACAAAAACAAATTATTTTCGTTTTTGTTGTGTCAAAATAATTTATTTCGAATGATTCAATGAAGCGAAACGAGTAAACTTTTATAGGACAGATGCAAAATACCATTTTACCACATAAATTGTTATTTTAAAGCAAAGTATTAGCTTTTGCACTTGTTCAATTAAAGTTTGCTTACTTCGAAGTATGTAATCGTCCGAAATATTTTTTTTAGTCAAAACTATAACGTAATTTGTTCTTTTGAGCTTGAATATAGAGTTTTCATTACGTTTTATAGTAGTTTACTCTACTCTAAGCATAGAATCAAACAGAGTAATCCGCTTTTGTTAAAACTGATACATAATTTGCTCTTATTTTCGAGAATAAGACGTTTTCAATATGCTTGATAAAATTTTTCTTGTTTATAGCAAGGAATCGTTTAAAATAAGCTGTATTTGCCTAAACTGATACGTAATTCGATATTTATGTATGGATACGAAGTTTTCAGTTTCTTTGACGTGAAATTTCTTGTTGCAAAAGGTAATAATTTGCTTTAAAACAACGCTTTATATGGTAATATGTGGTTTTGCATCTGCCCCATAAAAGTTCATTAGTTTCGAATCATAAAATCGTTTGAAATAAAC